>NC_056741.1:1906825506-1907045506 GCF_019279795.1 Protopterus annectens | reverse complement strand
AGCCTGGTGAGCGGGACGTCAGTGTGCCTGACGATAGAGTCACCTATTACAAGTGTATCAGGTGCGTTGTTTAGCCTTAAGGGCTGTGACTGTTTGGCACACTGGCATGTGAGCTATGTGTTGCACTTGTTTTGTTTTGGGGTAGCGGTTGTTTGGGTGTCTGCTTTGGAGGTCTCTGAGTATGTTTTTGTGTGTTTATGTGTTTGGTTTGCTGTCGTGGTAGGTCTGTGTGAGACTGGAATTGTAGTGAGTGTGGTTTCCTTCTCCTCCTGACTGGCTACGCCAGTACTGAGTTGAGAGAGCTTAGCCTCCAGTTTGGCTATATGGTTGCATCTCTCACATGTGTTGGAATTTGTTGGGAGGAGGAGAGGGTTGTCTGTGTACATCAGGCAGTTGTAACATTGCCTCAAGATTCCCAGATTCACCAGCTGGACCGGAGAGGAGATTGACAACTGACCTTTGGATATGCTAGAATAGTATTGGGAATTCCTTTATAATTGAAAAAAAGGGCCAATGGGGAACAAGGTATATATATATATAAATATATAATTTATTATTTTTTTTTATGACAGAGTATCAATAATAATAAAGTGCGATTCAGTCATGACTTACTCTCTGACCTGATTGCTGTGGTGCGTTTATTCAGTGCTCAGTCCTTGAAGTGCACCACAACAGACAATATAGCCAAAAAAATAATATTTAAAACATATATTTACATATATATCACACCACTGCAAGGTAACAATTCATCATCAGTGAACACAAACAACTCTGAGTGTTCAGTATATAGATGGAAAGCACAGTCACAGCCAGGGAGTAAAATGAAGAATTTGAAATAATTTTCTTTGACTCTAGATTCTTATAGTATTACTGCATATGTACCACCGTTTGGACAAACAGATGGACACCCAACTTGGTTTTCCCTAATAGCACATTTCCTCTTTCATGTGTGTTCCACCAGGTTTATTTGCCCTGATGGGTGATGCCTACAATGAATGTTTTGGAAACTGGAGTAGGGAATGGATTCACTCATGAACTCTGCATCACTTATTCAGTTGGACATATCATAAACCTATAATGCTTCTGAGAAAATTGTTTATGTCAGAAATATTCTCTTAAGCTGGAGGACAGTGCTTGCCCTGAGCACAGAATGACATGCAATTAAGCCAGAACTGCAGTCATGCAAATGAATGCTAAATAGTACAGAGAAAAATTAAGAAAAAGATGAATTCATTGAATGGGATCCGGGCTGTAATAATTGAAATACCTGGTAATGTGCATTTTGTGAACGAGTTTCATAATGAGTGGCATATCCATGTGTTATGAACAGAGTTTTCTTATCCTACATTGTGAGATATTTCATTAATTACACTTCAGACCCATCAAACATTCCCTGTCATTTATATCATTTGAATATATAGTCTATTTATATAATTTATATTGTCTGTATGTTATATATGTATTTATATACACAAGGAGGAAAGAACCAGGTAAAAATGCACAATAAAACACATACTTAAAATCATATCACCGATCTATCTGTCAACACAGACTTATCAGCACTTTACAGCCTCCCTCAGCAGTGAATATATAGAGCATTATACAATACATGGACGCAGAATGCATGAGACACTAATCAAAATTGCTGATTCAACCTTACAGCAAGGTTGCTATTTCCCTATCAATCTTTAATGAAACACTGAATACTTTAAGCTAAGACACAGGCTACATGGTGCAATACATCATCTCACAAAATAACTGTTACTTGCATATCAAAGCAGAAGTACTGTTCTACTCAAAATAAAAAAAAAATCAGCTTTCCAAGAGAATTAACTCTACCCTTCCATTGCATCTTCATTGGTTTGTCTTGATAAAATATTTCTGGATCTAAAGAACGGTTAATTACTTGAAGATAAAAATCCTTGTAATTTTATTGTGAGAGTATGAAGAGAAATTATTTATGGATAACACAAAGATTTGTGTGCACATGAAAAAGTTTTGTGATGACTGAATCATGAACCAAGTTCCATAACCATAAGATACAATATATTTCATGTGTTATTCAAATCATGTCCTCGTGTAATCACTTTATCTTATTGTTAATTACAGTAGTACATCCTATTGACTTTAGTGGGCTAAGTTAACTGGTTAAGTTTATGCTGAATAGGGCTTTAGGTAGTTTACTTAGTCTGCTATGAATGAATTCCTTCATAAATAGCTTTCTAAGAGTAAACACCATTTTTGCAGTAACACTTCATTTCTGGATGAACTTTAATAGTCTATTGAGGATTTGCTAGTTTTAAAGTTTATGTTTCTAGTTAGTTAAATTATAGGTAATTTAGACAGATTTCGATAGAAAAAGGATGGACAACTCCCCAAAAGACCTAAATGGTTTATTTTAGTTCAGGAAATGATGATTTCCATTACCCTGTAAGATTACCTTTAACATGCTTATTATATATATTTTTTATATATTTTCTTTGCATTGTATGTAGTCCATAGTATTTTTTAGAAAGTAACGATCTTACAGGGACACTTCTGGATCACACTGTTTGTCAGCTACTTTTATAATGCATTGGTATTTTTGCGCTGTATCCAAGTAAACTAATTTGTTCAATTTCAAAGTTTTACTTGATTCAGGTGCAATTAATGCAGCTGAGGGTTTGTAGCGCATTTTTCACTTGTTATAATCTCATGCGATTTAATTTGGGAGGTGAGGGGTACATAAAAGGGGATGTCATTTTGTGACGTTGTTTCCATTTTGTTTCTGAAGAAGTTGGTGTATACTAAACTGACGAAAAGCTCGTGGGGAGCTTAAATAAACTATTTTTCAGTTTTACTTTTGTGACTGGTGATTTCGTCTGGAGTTCCTGAGGTCTTTTGGAGAGTTGTCCATCCTTTTTTTATCGTAGTGTGTTTTTTTATTTTTTCAATTTTAGTTTGTCAATTTAGACAGATTTATTAGGTACTTCAATAGTTGACGTATGCTTTCAGTTATTTTAGTTTTAGTTAATTTAGACAGATTGTATTACCGGCAAAAAGGTTAGAAGAAAAAATAAAGAAAGAAATGCAGTGTTGGTCTACTACTAGAAAACACACACAGTGGAACTCAGGTGTGATGTAATGCCTTTTTATTGGATGAACATTGAGAAAGTAGGGAAGTTAGTTTTTAACAAGGAGTGTAAATACACTGGGTTTAAGAAAAATTTAGTAGTATTTATGATGTGCAGAGGGTACAAATAAAGTTTTGATACTGCATGAAAAGTTTGGATGCATGTTACTGATGCATCAAGAATGTAGAGAAGCGTAAATTAATTTACACAGAGGACCAGGTATTTGTGTTTGCTTTCTTTATTTACTGTTAATATATAGGCTGATTGTCGCAGTCATTGTGCGAATGCATTGTAGGTATCTGTGAATAAGCGTAGCTAAGCTATGACTCATAGAGGCCATTTAAGTTAATGCATGATGGCCATGAATAAGCAAAAACAAATAAACTCATAATTAGATATAAATATGAAGTGATGTAGCCCACCATATGTTAATGAAGCCTAATTGTTATTCACAAATTTTCATGCCGTCCACATGTTCAATGTAAAAAGTGTAGCTGCTCATATTATATTTGTGTTGCAATACATGTGCTTGCTGATTAGCCGATCCCTTGCTGACCCTGTCAATAAAATGCTACAGTCACACATAATCAGTCAAAAACTTATAATACACAAACCCAATTACATACCCATGAAGATTCCAGACAAATAAAGAAGGGAGTTTGTGAACACATCTGTCCTTTCATATGGTTGCCAATTGCAGTGACCAAGTATAATGGACACATTCATGTGAATGATTTTCCTTCACCGACCGCTTCCATTTCATATACTTCTATAAGGTTACATTAAATCCTATCCTTTCTTGTCCAAGTATTTTCCCTGTGATATAATGTCAGTGACACTCAGAAGTCTCCCAATAAAGACATAAGTGCAGCCAACAAAACATTATTGCCACTTCAGTACTTCTACTATTATGCACAGTCACTAAAATACACAAACATACATTTTCTCAGTGATCTGCTGCTTTAATAATTTCCCATTTACAAATGACAGCTTATAGTATTATAATATGCCCATCGCATGAATAAAACAAACATTTCCTGACGTGAACTCAGTTTTACCTCATTTGAAAGATTTCATATTAATTTCTCATATTTTTATTATTTTTTTTTTCTTGCTTTAAAAAGTCTGAAGTTTCCCCAAGTAATTTGCCATATAACTCCATTAATCCTCAGGTAATCTGGTGCTGTTAGACTTACTAATATAAGTTCAGGGTCCTTTATGCATTTTGTATTCAGATGAGGTTCTTTTACTTTTTTGTGTACAGTGTCTTATCCACATAATAGGTTTTCTGTAAATGTTTATCCTCAAGAACTTTACACTTTTACTGTAGGTAGGTATGTTGTAAAAATGCCTGCATGTTTCCTTAGTCAGTGTGAATGACTTCTGCTGATCTGATTTGCAGATCAGTGTAGCACCACTCTTTGCAGATTGGTGTTACTCATACCTGAAACCCATAACGATGAATACCACCCATATACTAAAGTGTGTGTGTGTATTTTATATATATATATATATATATATATATATACACACACACACACACACACACACACACACACACACACACACACACACACACACACACACGCACACACACACACACATAGAGCATTTTGTAAATAAGGCAAGAGAGGGTGTGCATGGTAAAGGTATTACCATGCTCCCATGGATGTTGTAAGGCTTGATCTGGAAAGAAGAGTTATATGATATAATCACAACAACAATATATTTATGACTAATAGGATTATTGCTGCAAGAAAATGTATCTATAACTTGGAACTAAGCAGAGCTGAACATCAGACTTATAGCCAGAGAATTTCATTTGTCAGGTATCCATGGCATTATGTTGATTTAGTATTGTACCCTAGCAGTTAGAGTGGGTCTATATTAGAACACCGAACTTTTAAAATTTCGAGTGTTCTAATATCAAACCCTATTAATCGAAAATTTAAAACATTAAGCATACAGAACAGCAAATTTTTTCCTAGGGAAAAAATTGTCTGTTCCAAAACACATACACACAACACAAGCACACCAAACAAACAGCAATCCACACACATACACCTAAACTCTTACACCTAACCCTACACTAATCTATACATGCACCACTAACTATCCACTTACCTTAACCCTAACCCTAAGGTCCGTTACTATCGCACAGTCACCTTACCCGCGCCCTAACCCTAACTCACCTACCCCGCCCTACCCCTCATGTCCACACAATTGCACACTTACCTGAACCTGACCCATAACTTTCCACCACACTGCTGAAAATACCAAAGCAACAGAAACGGACAACCAAATTCTTTCCCTAGGAAAAAATTCAGTTTTCTGTTTCTACGATATTTTCAGCGTTCACTGAAAACGGGTTGATATTAGAACACTTGAAATTTTGAAAGCTTGGTGTTCTAATATAGACCCGTTAGAGTATACCCCACCTAAAAAGCAAAGTTTATCAAAATCAATTTCTTTTTTCTCTTCAATTGTTAAGGTGTAGCTCACCCATAAAGCAGAGTTTATCATGAGCAACTTCTTTTTTCTCTTCAATGGTTAGGGTGTAGTCCATTTGTAAAGCAGAGCTCGTGATAAATCCTTACATTTTTTCTGTTTTCATGTCCAGGGAAAAAAAAATGAAATTAAAGGCTACATTAAAAATGTCAGGATATAAAGGACAGAGAGAAGGCAAGAAAACACAGCTTATCTTTAATGCTTTGCTATTACTAGGTAACCTTTCTTCTCTTTTTGATTATGTTTGGAAAAATAGAAAGCAAAATTGTTTTAAGTATTTTTATATAACATTTGTATTATTTATTTCATTTGCTTGTCTTCTGTATTGTTTGCATCTTGTTTTAAATGTAGCTAAATATTTTATATAATACATAGTTTAAAAGATTTTGTCAAATTTAGATTTACTGTAACTCAAAGTTGCAGGCAATTGCTGTCCAACTTTTATTACTAGGTACTGGTTGGTGAACAAGTCCTGATTAGTAGACATAAATATCAGAGGCACACATGCTTTCCAATTAAGGAATCCTCAAAAATATTCACTAGAGAGTAATAATTTCTATGGCAAGTCAGAGGAATGAATGCACATAATCAAAAATGCTCCCAACATCATTTTATTAAGTATATATAATTGTTGCAGCCTCTAAAACCCATACAAGGGTAACAATTTTTGGCAACTCCTAAGAACTGAACAGAAATGTAACAAATATTTCTCCCCTCATTGTTTTTGATTTAGGTAGGCTTGATGCCTTTTCTAATTAGGTTGTATGTGTGATTTATTGTTTCTTAATAACTATTTGTATTTGTACAGTGTTCATTTTTGTGTTATGATACTTCAGATGTACCTCTTAGGTACAACACAACTTAGCAGAGGCGTTGCACAGTGTGTTTAGTACCTGAATGCTGTACACTACCCACACTAATTGTGGTATCCAGCCTTATCCGTAAATTTTCAAGACCTTAATGCAGATAATTAAAAAATATATTAAGTCCCACAAAAACAAAACTTAGTCCTAATAAAAAAGTCTGTAGCTTTCTTACCCTTCTTCTGCTGTTCAGACGAACAGAGAAGAATAAACCACAAAAAATAGCTTAAAAAACAAAAATAAACATTATGTAGTGAAATACTAGAAAACTATGGATTATAGTATTGCACTGCAAAAAAGTTCAAAACTGCAAACACACTGAAATGAATGGAAACAAGGGTAACATTTTATTTTATTTTCCATGTGTTTACTGGGAAAAGTACATCTGTTTAAAACTAACCATTTTCAGCACAGGCCTAAGGAGATAATATTGAAAAACACAGCATACCAATATCAAAACAGATTAAGAAAAAACTTACATTTATTTAACTATGTAGGCACAAGAAAAAAGTCTTGTACAGCATATTGTTCTCAAAAATAAAATATTACATTTACTCATATAAACAAAAAATTAACAGGTATATAGGTACATTTGGTAGGCGCATCAGGTTAGAAATACAGGAGAAGTAGAATTATGAAGATAACCAATGGTATCCCCAGAGCTCAGTGTTGAGACCCTTCATTTTCCAGCATTTACTTTTCTGATCTTCAGATTGGAAATCAAGACCTCTAACTTAAGTTTCGTGATAACTGCAAACTGGGAGTTATTGTCAATTCTCCTTCTGATACTCAATCCCTTCAGCAAGAAACTACACAAGTAAATAACTGGTACACTGAAAATGGGCTCAAATTAAATGCAAAAAGTGTAATATTGTCACATTTGGTAGACAGACCCTCTCTTAAGCATACAGCATGACAAACCCCCCATTCAAAAAGAAAATCTTATTATGGACCTTAGACCATATGCTGATAATGCCCTAAGTTTAAATCCTCATGTGACAACATTAGTGAGAAAAGTCCTTCTACTTAATGCAGTTAATTGCCAAGGGAATATTCACATTAAAAAATGTAATTGTCCCCTCGTATTCAGAATTGATTTGGCCAGTTAAATAAATCCAATAGATGAAAGAGTGTGTAATTGGCAAAAATAAAAATGGCAAACAGAATCCAGGAAAAAAAAACATTTATTTAACCCTCTGATACTTTGGCAAAGCTTTCAGCGGAGTTAATTAAAAATCAAAAGCCTAAAACAAAACACTTAAATACTTCTTCTAATTATAAAAGACTCAATTGTTTAAAAATCATCAATTAAGTAAATGTATCAGCTAATTAAATATTTCTAATTTCTCTCAGCATTTATATCCCAAGAAACAGTCTATTCTAAAATATATGTCGATTCCTGACATAAAAGTCTATCTTTCAAACTTTACCCCCTAAATGTATGCAAATTTGTTCAAAAATAGCTACTCTCATGTGATCACATTTGCTTGGAAATTCTTTAAAATGCATAGCTATGAGATTTTCCACCTTACCTTTTTTGATGTCCCTTGCATGCTCCTGCAGTCTAGCTTTAAGTATCCTAGTTGTTTCATCTATGTATTCTTTGTCACATGGGTACTGTCAGTCATAAATGACTCCTTCAGAAAGACAGTTATATTTATCATTAGACTGGAATTTAATTCCGTGAATCTTATCAAAAGTATTAAGCACAGATTTACAAACATTGCAGTTACCACAGGGGAGTAAGTACTACAAGTTTAACTTACCTAATGTGCCAAATTGACATTGAGGTATTTAAAATGGTGGTGCATAAGTATGTCCCCTGTGATTCAGCCTCTTTTATAAGAAAACCTTGGAGTACTACATATTTTATAACTAAAATGTATAGTTTTCATAAATTCTCAATAATATTTAAAGAATTATACTATCTTGTTAGAAAATACATTAAATTTTGACTAAAAATGCACTTTCTATTTATTTAGCTGGAAAGATACTCCCCAGGATTCACTAATCTTCCGTGTAAGACTAAATTAGTCTTACACGGAAGAGTCAGTCTAAGAGTAAGACTGCAGCGCACCATGCATATTAATGAAGGCATGCTGCCTCAACTCTAAAACTAACACGGAGCATGGACGAGTGTAGGGGGCGTGTCGGACTACCAATCAGTCCAAAAATCCATGCCCCTGCAAATTTGAAACTCAGGAAATGTCTAGTTACATGAGCGATTCCGCTCACATGTGTACATTCTAACACTAAACTCCCCCATATAGTAAACCCCGTACAAATATAAAAAGTAAAAGGAAATGTTTTTTTTTCATTTCCGATATAGCTGCCCGTATTTGTGCGTGTTTGCGCGGGTTTGCCCATTGCTTAGCTACAGTTAGCAGTCTAGACACCGAAGAGGATAATAAGAAAAATATATGCAAATTAAGCAAAATAGCGATAGCATAGTGGTTGGAGCCTTCATACAAAGAGAAGGCATTCCCGGTTCGAGTCCTACCACTAGACTTTTCATTTTCTGTTGGAAATCTGAATACAAAAATATTTCCTGACATGTATTATTTAAAGTTTTGTAAAAAGCATTGAAATGTTATATGTAGTAGTGAACGAATTTTATATCTATATATCTATATATATATATATATATATATATATATATATATATATATATATGAAGGTGAAATGGTTATGCATACCGATGCATGAGTAACTTATTTTAAGCAATGTAAAGAACTACTAAGCATATTTTACCAGTATTGAGCATATTTATATTTAATTGCTTGTAGCTGAGCACTGCGTTAAATAGTGCAATGTCTTTGTGCGGAGCTGCGCATCGTGCAAACTAGCACAAACAGAACATGTTTGCGTGTAGCTGCACACTGCGCTAACCAGCACAATGTTGGGAAATGTTGAGCAACAAATCCAACACGGAAACCCGACCAGTCCAAACCAGAGGAACTTCTCAGAAAAAAGGATTTATTATATAACACGGATAAATTCACAGACAAGTTTACGTAGGTTTCGTCTCACTTATACAGACTTCATTAGAACTACAAACCTTTTCTGCATAATTCACATCTTTATATACCACTCCCATGTTGATTGATCAATTACACCTTTAAAAAAATTAAAGAAACAAACCTTTCAAGCCCTACACATCACTTATTACTGAATACCTCTACAATAGGTTATTAAAAACTTGCAATTAAAAACATAAAATTAAAAACATAGAATAAAAACAATCACATAAATTGATAAATAATAAAAATATTAGCTCTAATAAAGTATACATACTGCCTATATTAAATGTAGCACTATTGAATAGGTATAACTGAAACTTTAGCCCAGTATATGCCTTAGTTTTAGTAGCAGGGCTAAACTAATATGGTCATTAATTCCTGGAAAAGTAATGGCATCTAACCTTATTTGCCATTTCATTTCACAGATGTCTAAATGAACATCCAGAATATGCCCTTGATTATCTTTAATTATTTGTTGAATAATACAAAATTGTAATTCGTGACCTGGGTGTAATTTAATGTGTCTTGCCAGTGCATTAGTGTTTTTCATATGTCTAATATCCAACATGTGTTCACCGATCCTTTCTCTTATGGTACGGCATGTTTTTCCTAGATAAAATGCAGTACACTGAATGCACCTAGCTAAATATACCACATTTCTGCTATAACAATCAAAATGCCTATTAATATATATAATTTCTTTCCCTAACTTAATCTTATATCCTGTACTAAAAATATATTTACATTTATTACATCTACCACACTTAAAATTCCCAACTGGCCTACATGAATTAGAAATTTGTGTTAATTTGCTACCCTCTAAAAGATTTTTAAATGACCTATCCTTCCTATATACATTTTTAGGGGGAGCCTTTAATTTACTATGTACATGGGTAGCTAATTTCAAAAGCTCCCAATTCCTACATATTATTTTAACCATACATTTTGCATCACAATTATATGTAGTAATAAAATACAAACTATCTCCCATGTCATATTTCCTAGTTACTTCATGACCAGCTAACAATTCACCATCTTCAATATTATATTTTAAAATGGGCTGAATTACTCCCCCCTTCCTTTTAGATATAATTTCAACCTTGATGGCTTGTACTAAGGTCTCTGGATATCCTCTTTTAATAAACATCCCTGTTATAAACTCTAATTCCTTTTCAAATTCCAAATAGTTGTTAACCATTCTGGCTGCGCTGACCATCTGACCTTTAACTATAGCCATTTTCTGGTGGCTAGGGTGCCAGCTTTGATAATTTAAGTAGGAATTTGAAAAGGTAGGTTTTCTATAAATGTTAGATGAAAGACTCCTTTTGTCATTATTAACCACCAAGTGAACATCTAAATAACTAATTTCTATATTACTGTATACAAAGGTAAATTTTAAAAAAATTAACCGTATTATTAATATATTCCAAAAATGACTCCAAATTATATTGGGCTGGAATGGATAGAGAGTCAATTGATTAAGATAGGGTTATATTTGAACAGGATCAAATAAATGTATTTGTATCCCTTATGGACATTGTCCTAAATAATAATTTTTTGTATTTTGAGGGTAGTTATTATAAACACATTACTGGAGTTGCAATGGGGGCAGCATGTGCCCCCATTTATGCCAACTATGTAATGTCCTTTTGGGAACAGGAATATGTGTTTTGAAGTGAATATAACCAATACATCCAGAAACATATGCGATATTTGGATGATATTTTTATAATTTGGGATGGTGGTGTTCGGAATTTGGAGTCATTTTTGGAATATATTAATAATACGGTTAATTTTTTTAAATTTACCTTGATATACAGTAATAAAGAAATTAGTTATTTAGATGTTCACTTGGTGGTTAATAATGACAAAAGGAGTCTTTCATCTAACATTTATAGAAAACCTACCTTTTCAAATTCCTACTTAAATTATCAAAGCTGGCACCCTAGCCACCAGAAAAGGGCTGTAGTTAAAGGTCAGATGGTCAGGGCAGCCAGAATGGTTAACAACTATTTGGAATTTGAAAAGGAATTAGAGTTTATAACAGGGATGTTTATTAAAAGAGGATATCCAGAGATCTTAGTACAAGCCATCAAGGTTGAAATTATATCTAAAAGGAAGGGGGGAGTCATTCAGCCCATTTTAAAATATAATATTGAAGATGGTGAATTGTTAGCTGGTCATGAAGTAACTAGGAAATATGACATGGAAGATAGTTTGTATTTTAATACTACATATAATTGTGACACAGAATTTATGGTTAAAATAATACGTAGGAATTGGGAGCTTTTGAAATTAGATACCCATGTACATAGTAAATTAAAGGCTCCCCCTAAAAATGTATATAGTAAGGATAGGTCATTTAAAAATCTTTTAGAGGGTAGCAAATTAACACAAATTTCTAATTCATGTAGGCCAGTTGGGAATTTTAAGTGTGGTAGATGTAATAAATATATACATATTTTTAGTACAGGATATAAGATTAAGTTAGGGAAAGAAATTATATATATTAATAGGCATTTTGATTGTTATAGCAGAAATGTGGTGTATTTAGCTAGGTGCATTCAGTGTACTGCATTTTATATAGGAAAAACATGCCGTACCATAAGAGAAAGGATCGGTGAACACATGTTGGATATTAGACATATGAAAAACACTAATGCACTGGCAAGACACATTAAATTACATCCAGGTCACAAATTACAATTTTGTATTATTCAACAAATAATTAAAGATAATCAAGGGCATATTCTGGATGTTCATTTAGATATTTGTGAAATGAAATGGCAAATAAGGTTAGATGCCACTACTTTTCTAGGAATTAATGACCATATTAGTTTAGCCCCGCTACTAAAACTAAGGCATATACTGGGCTAAAGTTTCAGCTATACCTATTCAATAGTGCTACATTTAATACAGGCAGTATGTATACTTTATTAGAGCTAATATTTTTATTATTTATCAATTTATGTGATTGTTTTTATTCCATGTTTTTAATTTTATGTTTTTAATTGCAAGTTTTTAATAACCTATTATAGAGGTATTCAGTAACAAGTGATGTGTAGGGCTTGAAAGGTTTGTTTCTTTAATTTTTTTAAAGGTGCAATTGATCAATTAACATGGGAGTGGTATATAAGGACGTGAATTATGCAGAAAAGGTTTGTAGTTCTGATGAAGTCTAATTAAGTGAGACGAAACCTAGGTCAACTTGTCTGTGAATTTATCCGTGTTATATAATAAATCCTTTTTTCTGAGAAGTTCCTCTGGTTTGGACTGGTCGGGTTTCCGTGTTGTATTTGTTGGTTACCCAGTTTGTTTTCAATGTTGAGCAACGTCGGGCAATGTCGAGCAAAGTCGGGCAATGTCAGGCAATGTCGAGCAATGCTGAGCAAAGACGGGCAAAGTTGAGCAAAGTCGGCTAAACACGACCACACCTCTTTTACTGTACTTTAACCATTCAGGTCTGGCCAGTAGGAAAATAAAAAACAGTGACAGGGCTCGAACTCAGGATACTGTGCATAATAGTCACAGTACATAACCACTAAGCCATGACAGCATTTCATAACCATGCACTTTCAACAGACACATATCTATCAAAAGAATATTAAACATTGCTAACATCAGCTAAGCAGGTGTGCCTACAGCTGAGTTTTTTCAAAACAGGCCAATCACAAATAAGTGCGGGAAATGAGGCATATTTAAGCTCAACAGGTGGGAATACTTGCCATAACTGGTTGTAGCTCCCTTCTGCAGTTAGCATGGCCAGTGTTGAAGAAGGTACTCAATTTCGAGCGCAACGTTGCGGCATTGAGGAGACCAAAGTAATGGTTTGGCTCCTTGTCCACAATCATGAGGAAAGACTCCTGTGGGGCCAGTACCAGGGCACCCAATACAAAATGGAGGCCTAGAACTGTCTAGCTTGTGATCTCACCAGTGCCACTGGCATTCCTGGTGAGCAGGTCAGGCACCATTGCTCTGACCTGAAGCGATGTAAGGAGGATCAACTGGACCAGTGGATCCAGGAGGCCCATGTGATGGCAAATGCCCCAGTACTGAGTAAGTAGCCATTGTATTAAGTATTTAAGAATTGCTATTCTTGTCTATACTATGGATAGGTATGTCTCATTATCACTGCATTTACTTCACAGCTGCAGGTGTCCGGGCTATGAATCAGAAGCCCATGAAGATAGGCTGCAAAGGCTGCATCACCAGGCAGGTTAGTAATTATTCTGCATGTACTGTTATATAAAATAAATGAGAAAGCCTTAAAAAAGTATTTTAGCCCAATAAATAAAGGTATAATAATTCTTTAATAATGATTCTGCATGTACTGTTATATAAAATAAATGAGAGAGCCTTCAAAAAAGTGTTTTAACCCAAAAAATAAAGGTGTAATAAATCTTTAATACATGTATAATTCCTGGAGTGTGTCTGTGTGATTTTCTTTGATATGTTGTTGTACTGTTGCATTTTAGAAATAGTACTGTTGTATTAAGCAGTGTTAGTTAACCCACACTTGGGTAGGCCCATATAAAGTGGATGAAGGGAGTGCCAGTAGCTTTTATGCATATTTACAGCCCTTAATTGTTGGTTCATGCCCAACATGTACAGGTTAATCTGGCACATGAATAGCTTGGTATTGTGTTCCCCAGAAATGTCAGTGTGCTGCCAGAAATGTAGGGAGCTGTTAACATATAACTGATAATTTCACCTGAACATATCTAGATAATTATATGAAAGTAGAGCTGTCAGTGTACCATCTCAGCAGTAGTGTGTGTGAGCAACTCTCAAAATATGTAGCAGTAACATTTGCATCCTGGACAGTTTGTATGTCAGATACAGCTCATGTATATAATGATCTAGCAAAATCCAATTGCACAATAGAAGGACATTGGGTAGTGTAATAATACATGTAAGGGACATATAACTGCAGTTAATAGAATGTAGTGTAAACTAGAAGGATATATAAGTTGTTAATTGAGCTATCTTTTCCACCCTACTGTATGTGCATAAAAAATGCAATTCCACACCTCAATGGGTATGTCTAATCTCAAAACATTTGTTGGGACATATGTCCTATTGGTTTATAAATATTTGCATTCATTTCTGTGCAAGTTCCCTGTTCAAATACCACAATATTGGTGGCCTGTTGCCATCAATTAAACCTGCATGCTGTTGTAATTTCCACTATTGTTCTATATACGCATGTGTTATGCTTGCCTTTCAACTGTTGAAACTCTGGTGTGTTGGGTTAATGGGAATACTTCTACATGTTGTTATCACTAACTGGGAATGCTGTTGACTGTTACTAACCCATATCTTTATTAAATTCTCCAAAACATAGTTGTATGGGAAGGCCGGTCCAAGCGGACCCATCTGTCCCATCTCAGCTGGCCATGGCACCTGACACCTGGCACCAGCAGGTCCGGTGCCCAACCTGGGACCTCCTCCTCTGTTAGCCCTGTGCCACCTTCGGGTGGAAGCACTGCAGGGGATGGGGCTCACCCCCCCGTGCAAGCATGGGTGGAGGAGGGCCACCTATCACCCTTCGAACGGTCCGGGCTGTGGTGCATAGAGAGATCGAGTGTTCTGTTGCAGAACCTCTACGCCAGCTTGAGGCATGAGTGGCACAACTCCCAGGTCAACCTGCCCCTCCTACACAGCCCCCAGCACAGCCACTCTCTGGGCTGTGAAGGTGCAGTGGTGACTGCCAGTGGGTGGGGATCTCAGTTCCACTGTTGCCATCTGAAGGCTCATGGACTTGCGATTTCCAAACATCCCTCCCCAGCAATGGTGTTCACCCACCACGTGACATATTCCGCCCCTGTATGCATCTTGTTTGTCTTGTCTGTTTACCTCTCCAACCTACCTCCCCAAATATACCTACTTCCCCTACCCCAAATTCCACTCTCACCTGATACAAAAAAGGGCAATCTGCTCCCAAAAAAAAATGACGCCCCGTACATAGCTGCCCATTTTGCACACATGTCCCCTGGACACATAAAATGTAATTTAATTGGCATTACAACATACTTTGTTGTCCTCACCCCTCTCTCAGGGGTTGAAGGTTTCAGATGTACCTCCAAATTTATTCCATATGCACAGCTGTTGCTGTTAAAGAAATGGGCAGCTATGGACCTTCCCTATACCCGTCCTGCACATCCCAAGCTATTTTCCCTTCTGTCTTTCCCTCTTTGTGCCCCTTTTTCACCACTTTCCTATCCCTCCATTTTTCTTTTCTTCCAAAGAAATGAGCACAGGGGTTAACGGGAGTAAGCACTATTAAGCAGTAGTTAGCGGGTTTGCATGAGTGTGTGCTTGTTTGCGCTTAGCTAAGCATTGCTAAGCATCGGGCAAACCCACGCAAACCCGCTTACAACTGCTTCAAAGTGCCTTAGTCACTCTGTATGTGAGCGCCCTTGTTCTGCTCAGCAGCAAAATAAAACACCTCTGTCAGTCTCAAACCCGGGACCTTGTACACACTACACTGCATGAAGTATCACTAAGACACAGTAGATATATAAGTTGGTGCTGAAATAAATATATCATGCATCAGAATGAGTGAATGTAAAGGAAAAATAGGAATGCCATACCACACAACTTGTTCTGTGGATCTTTATCAACAGTTGTTTTGGGATTACATTACATGACTGCGATAAGAGAAGCAGCTATTCTAGCAGGAAATAATGTTGCACCATCACTTTACAACACCACACAGTATCACAGCAGGACAAACACTGGCATATCTGTTTAGGGCAGAGGCCATACCTCCCAACTGTCCCTAATTTTCAGGGATGTCCCTGATTTTGACACAAATTTTAGCTCTGTCCCTCTGAATCCCTCCAAAAACTACTGACTTTGGCCAGAAAGGTGGTGAATTACACTTAATGAATAATGACAATAATTAAGAGTTAGACACTTATTTTACTTCAGAAAAGGTGTATTAATTCATATGCTCTGATTCTCTCAATGTCTCAACTTAATGGCACTAATATTTTAAAGGTGCCCCTGATTGTCTCTGAATTTTTCTTGACTTTTCCCTGAGTCTATTCAAATATGTACCTGATTGGTTGAGAGGTCTGGCAGAGGCAGAAACACAGAGGCATATTAGCCTTTCTGCTGTTACACACTGTGCAAATAGCTTTGGAAGGAGTTTCTGAAGCATACCTTTATGGAGGAATACAACAATGAAATACAAATGGATGTAGCCATGTACTGGTAGCAATCAATTGTAAGAATGCCATTGCTCTATTGCTGAAACAACCTGTGTGGTGCACAGGCAAAGAATAACAGGCTATTCTCTGGCTACCATGTGGATAGGTCCACAGTTGGGAGTTACGCAGACAGACTACTTGCCTTGATAAACTAACATGTACACAGCAACCCTGTAAGTCCAGCAAGATAAAATCCACACAATACTACTTACACTCTCTGTACTTCTGCAACCCTACCCAAATGTAGAATATACCTGTGTGTGCAGGGTCTACCAAGGATGTAGGTAAGCATACTCACAGTACTGAAATGTGTCCAGTTTTTCTGAGCAGCTTGTGCTAATGTCAACACTAAAAAAGCACAAACTGTTTAGAACTGAGTAAATGAATATTCACAGTACAGCAGTTCTCAAACAATTCTTGTGCCAAAGGAATACATCTCAATAACTAGCTTTGTATGGCAGTTAATTGTAACAGTTGAAAAGAAAGTACATCTTTCCATGTATCTTGGGGTAGCATTTTGCGGGGTGAGTCCATTTCTACACTGACAAGTGGGTACTGGAAGCAGCAACATTAGGTCTGAGTACAAAATGTAAATCTCTGGCTACACCTTTGGCTTCTGATATAAGAACTATACCAACCTTCTGTCTTAAACAATGATGTCCACACCAAACAAGGATGATCTCCATCTTGGAAAGCTGAAAGGGCCATGCCTACATGAGTCAGCAATTTATAGTACTGGGTTGCTATGAAAGTGATTACTGCAATTACTACACAGCAGGCTGCATGCAATTAGCAAATGGTGGCCACTAATTGGTGCAGAGGCCATCACATGCTCATGTGCAAATTCCTACAAAAGCAGGCTGCAATTTCTGCCAACAAACTCAATCACTCTATTGCAGAGACTGACAGAGAGAGAGAGAGAGAGAGAGAGAGAGAGAGAGAGAGAGAGAGAGAAAAGGAAAAAGAAATATTACCAAATCATACAAAAGAAAGGTATGTGATACATGTATTTACTGGCATGTAGTAGATGTTATTGAAAAATAGTCTACATAATGTGACACATTCATATGTGGCAGAAGTACTTCTTTATGCACAGATGTTCTGCTTAACTACTGCTATGGACAATACTGTGTGTACCTGTGGGCAGTGGGACATACCTGTGAAATGTGTAACTCAGCATCAGAATGAGTGAGTGTAAAGGAAAAATAGGAATGCCATACCACACAACTTGTTCTGTGGATCTTTATCAACAGTTGCTTTGGGATTACATTACATGACTGCGATAAGAGAAGCAGCCATTCTAGCAGGAAATAATGTTGCACCATCACTTTACAATACCACACAGTATCACAGCAGGACAAACACTGGCATATCTGTTTAGGGCAGAGGCCATACCTCCCAACTGTCCCTAATTTTCAGGGATGTCCCTGATTTTGACACAAATTTTAGCTCTGTCCCTCTGAATCCCTCCAAAAACTACTGACTTTGGCCAGAAAGGTGGTGAATTACACTTAATGAATAATGACAATAATTAAGAGTTAGACACTTATTTTACTTCAGAAAAGGTGTATTAATTCATATGCTCTGATTCTCTCAATGTCTCAACTTAATGGCACTAATATTTTAAAGGTGCCCCTGATTGTCTCTGACTTTTTCCTGACTTTTCCCTGAGTCTATTCAAATATGTACCTGATTGGTTGAGAGGTCTGGCAGAGGCAGAAACACAGAGGCATATTAGCCTTTCTGCTGTTACACACTGTGCAAATAGCTTTGGAAGGAGTTTCTGAAGCATACCTTTATGTAGGAATACAACAATTTAATACAAATGGATGTAGCCATGTACTGGTAGCAATCAATTGTAAGAATGCCATTGCTCTATTGTTGAAACAACCTGTGTGGTGCACAGACAAAAAATAACAGGCTATTCTCTGGCTATCATGTGGATAGGTCCAGAGTTGGGAGTTACGCAGATAGACTACTTGCCTTGATAAACTAACATGTACACAGCAACCCTGTAAGTCCAGCAAGATAAAATCCGCACAATAATACTTACGCTCTCTGTACTTCTGCACCCCTACCCAAATGTAGAATATACCTGCGTGTGCAGGGTCTACCAAGGATGTAGGTAAGCATACTCACAGTACTGAAATGTGTTCAGTTTTTCTGAGTAGCTTGTGCTAATGTCAACACTAAAAAAGCACAAACTGTTTAGAACCGAGTAAATGAATATTCACAGTATAGCAGTTCACAAACAATTCTTGTGCCAAAGGAATACATCTCTATAACTAGCTTTGTATGGCAGTTAATTGTAACAGTTGAAAAGAAAGTACATCTTTCCATGTATCTTGGGGTAGCATTTTGCGGGGTGAGTCCATTTCTACACTGACAAGTGGGTACTGGAAGCAGCAACATTAGGTCTGAGTACAAAATGTAAATCTCTGGCTACACCTTTGGCTTCTGATATAAGAACTATACCAACCTTCTGTCTTAAACAATGATGTCCACACCAAACAAGGATGATCTCCATCTTGGAAAGCTGAAAGGGCCACGCCTACATGAGTCAGCAATTTATAGTACTGGGTTGCTATGAAAGTGATTACTGCAATTACTACACAGCAGGCTGCATGCAATTAGCAAATGGTGGCCACTAATTGGTGCAGAGGCCATCACATGCTCATGTGCAAATTCCTACAAAAGCAGGCTGAAATTTCTGCCAACAAACTCAATCACTCTATTGCAGAGACTGACAGAGAGAGAGAGAGACAGAGAGAGAGAGAGAGAGGCAGAGAACAGGAAAAAAAATATTACCAAATCATACAAAAGAAAGGTATGTGATACATGTATTTACTGGCATGTAGTAGATGTTATTGAAAAATAGTCTACATAATGTGACACATTCATATGTGGCAGAAGTACTTCTTTATGCACAGATGTTCTGCTTAACTACTGCTATGGACAATACTGTGTGTACCTGTGAGCAGTGGGACATACCTGTGAAATGTGTAACTCAGCATTAAATGTCAAAGATCTGATCCATGTTATCTGTGTTCTGTACAGTAGTGTGGCCAATGGCTGTTGCGGGGATTAGCTCTGACATTATATAAACATGGGTGTGACAGAACAACACATGCATGATAGTCATATTAAAGTGTAGCTTAGCATTGGCAACTGCTGTAGCAGTCTAGTATGCTTATCTAGCATCTGTTGCCATATATACCCCTCCAATGTTAGTGTGTGTTCATATGTGACACCTGTTTGTGTTGCAGCAAGGCCCAACAGTTCAGCTGTGAGGTCCAGGGACTTACAACAGTGTGGACCTTGTGTGTGTATGCCACACACATATGGAGAAATATATATGTGTCATATATATTCACATCTGTATATGTGCATAGAGCAGGGGACATATTGCAACTGTTTGTGAAGGGGGAGATATATATGTTGGTGAAGGTTAGTATGCATATATTTGTATGTAGGTTTTAGTGTGTGACAAACAAGACAGCATACAGTGCTGGTATATGACATGTGGTGGTTAAACACTGTGGATGGTTTGTTCAGTTTGCAATGTTGAAGCCAGTAAGGCCTGCTAAAACTACCTGGGCTGTGAACACCTTCAATGCATTTATCCCAGGACTGTGCGATTTTGTTACATTACTGTACACCTTACATCCTTTGTATAATTGATATTCTCACTATGAAAGGTGAACTATATATGTGCCTACATATATATGTATATGTAGACAATGGATGTGTATATATATATATATATATATATATATATATATACTCACTCACCTATATCTACTTGTTGCAATAGATTCTCTGTACTGTTGACTGACTGTAATGGTCAATATGTTTGTGAATACATCAAAAATATGTATCTGTGGGATAGCTTAGTGGGAAACTGTTTATGTTATGGTATTATGGGTCCTTGCTTTGATCCTAGCAAAAGCTGTGTATTCTGTTGCTAGGCAGAACAAGTGCTATTGCATACAGTGTGATTAAGTCTCTTGGTTTTAACTAGGGTGTATCGTTGGAGGCTAAAGCACTACATCTATGATTATTGATTGGTACTGATGTTGAAGGCAAATCCTGTGTGTACTGTAGTACTACTTGAAGCTCTGGGCCTGTACAGCAAAATATGGTGTATGTCCACATTGCATGCATCCACTGTTTTGTGTGGTCCCTGTGTTCATCACAGATTACATTTCTCAAGATTAAGGTTGTGTAAGCACTGACACACAGTATTGTATAGTACACACTGAAAGCTTATCTGGGTTGTCATACCTTTGTGTTCTGTAATTATGTCTAATGTGTGTGTGGGTATGTCTGTAACATGCCCTTTGACATATGTGTTGTAAAACATATAACTGCGTATCTAGCAACATTCATAGTGTACTACAGCAGTATGCGACCTATATTCCCAATTGTGCACATATTTTGGCCACGGGTTTGGCATTAACAAGTTGTGTGGTATAATAGTAATACATTTACTGGACCTTACACTGATTGTGATGGATGATATATTTCTTTACACATCAGCTTGATGGATATCTGCTGTGGCTAGGGGGTGCACTGTGTTGCATACAGTGTGCCAGGTACTCTTGTATAGTCTTATATAGTGATTTTATTTTGTTGCTGTGCAGAACATGGTTCATTAGATAGAGAGAGAGCAAGGCACTTTCAAGCAGTTGTGGGGTGAGCATTGATAAGTGGCAGTTACAGTGTTTCACTCTTGGTTAGCTTATAGGGTGCTATATATGGCAGTTCAGTGATATCTGTACTGTATAATGTTAAATGTGCCATATGACTTACTCAGACATATTTTTGTATTTATGTCTTCCAGGGATCATGACCCATCGCAGGAACCTGAGTAACAGTAGTGCTGAAGATGATATCATTACTAGCAGTATGATTCAGCACTATCGTCTCATGTTCTCATGGACCAGCCAGGACCAGCAGGAGCATACTGCAATGTGGCAAGATGTTGTCTGCAGGGTCAATGAGGTAGGCCTGCATAACCGGACATATGAGCAGGTACGCCACCACTGCAGTGATTTTCTCAGACATATCCGTCAGCATGCCACTGATGTGCGTAGACAACAGCTTGCAACTGGAAGTGGTGTTAATATCAATCCCCCTCACCAGAGTGGAGGAGCTGCTCATGAGCCTGGTGGCACCTGCCCAACAATAACAACAGCAGACATACACCATGATGGAGGTTGAAGCCACCCTGCAAGGACACATGGAGCATGCAGGTAACATGGCATATCTGCAGACTACTGTTACCTGTATTGGTAGATCATGCATATGTGAGATGTGAAGTGTGTCGTTCAAAGATGTGGAGCCTGTTGTTGTGCAATACTGATCATTTGGAACATAACCTGTAGCCCTGTGAATGAAAACTGTTGTTGTACTGTAAGATTGCAAACACAAAGTAGCAATACCACAGTTGTGGCCACTGACAAACTGTCTCATCTCTATGTAGGTCCCACTGGGGTGACATCAAGGCAGTGGACAGATGCTGGTGAGTGTGTTCTACATTTATTATTGTAAATAAAAAGTGCATGTCATAGTTAAGGTGTAGGGCATGTACACATGTAACACACCTACCCATAATGCATGCTGTGCATGTTTGGTGTAAGAGCACGCACATCTCACTAATGTGATTAGCTGCCTCAAACACATGCAATACCCAGACCATCTCAAACAAATGTGGCTAGACTGTAGTGACAATTGGACAGGCACAGTTGATACTCAACATGCACATAACATACACATCTATGTCACACACAGAGCATTTTAACATGCTATACATAAAGGATTCCAAAACCCTCTGTAAAGACACAGTCCAGCATCCAAAGTCTCATCCACACTTTACACATAATATACCCGAGGGGTAGAGGCCTATCCTGGGGCATTTTAACACTCTGCAACACACTACACATTCATGTCAGGGAATGCTCCTTATTGACCTCCTTACAAACTCACGTAACAACTGGTTGTGAAATGGTGAATTTAGCCAAGGTTGTACACTTCCAGCACAGCATGATTAGTGCTGGTTTGTGAAACATTTGTAGCCTTGAGTGACCACCTGATGGTTCATGATGATGGCTTATGGTACTATACCCCATCCAGTTATTGTAACCACAGTATTACACATAGCTGTCATTGCTACACACCATAATGATGCGTGTGTGCACACATATGCACCTCTAAACAGTATGTATACCAATCAGCATTTGCACAACTGACACATATATGTCTTGTGATGCTATTGAGTGGCTAGGTCATATGACACATATTGGGTATGTGTAGTGTTTAAATATGCAGTTGTGTTTTAGCATGTCATGTCATCGATGAGACTGGCATGTTCACAATATGATCTACACTCACCATAAGTACCGTACATTGGGTATGTTTCAATTATCCATGCACCAATGATGATGTTATATGAATACTCATCATGCATGTGCTAAATATGTGTCCACAATTATTTGCTAAAGACACAGAGGCTGTAATCAGCATTGGATACCTATCTGGCACACAGCTACACATCCAGCAATGGTATGTACACCTGTGAGTTATGGTGCACAGTACATTACAGGGTTATGAATACATGCACAGCAATGTTGTGTCCATGTATGCATTCTGTTCCAGGGGGAGGGCCATCACCTAATAACAAAACACATGCATCAAAGTCATGTATATTGTTAGTAACAAGGACTGACTGCATTTGCACTGCATGCTGTTGAGTAACACATGTCCTGCATGCTGACATGTGTGATATGACTGTTTTGCTTGTGATACTGTACCCCACCATCACCTGCTATTGTGTATGTTCTGTGATTGCTGGTGTTGTGTGTGTCTGCTTTAGGGAGGAGTGTAGTTTTGTGTGTGTGCATGTGTGCATGTGTGCAAGTGTGCATGTGTGCATGTGTGCATGTGCACATGTGCACATGTGTGCATGTGGTCTGAAGTCATGTTCAGGTCTTAAAGTGTGTTTCCTGTTTTCCTCTCACAGGTGCTGAGGTGGGGCTGTTTCAGTACAGCAGGGAACATGATGTCACTGAGACAGACAGTGATGATGAGGATAGGTGTGTTGAGGCACAGGCAGGTTTGTCAGGGTCTGTTGTTGGGCCACCAATTGACAGTACACAAGTCTGCACCCCATCCATGCACACAGTCATACTGCCTGTACATCCATCAGCACCATTGCCCTTACCTGAGGGACTGTGTATGGTTGACACTGGCCAGGACAGTTTGGTATCTATGGCACATGTATCAGCACACAGCAGCCATAGCCAGATATCTGGAATGGTACCACATAGGCAGATGCCCAGGGGTTCTTGTCAGAGCACTGCTGGTCATCATGCCCCTGACAGATGTGACACACCTCTTTCTACCACACGCATGTTCCAGGCTGTCATGGAGACACTGACACGAAAGGAGCAGTACACCAGACAGGGGTTAAGGGCACAGAGGGCTCATTACACCTCTGTAAATGACAGTATCCGTGACCTAGCAGGTGCCATACATAACTACACTGAGGTCATTGATAGACATTGGGGTGAGACATTGAATATCCTCCACAATGTCATGTCCATATGTCAGGACAGTGCGGGATGGTTGAGACGTTGATGTGGACGTATGCCAGTGACATCACCACCTTGAGGTTACCGTGGATGTCCAGCAAGTCACAGCTGCTCCCGTAGTGCCAGTACCAGCCCCAGCAATGTTGCAGGGCTGTCCATAGACCGTCCTAGAAGACCACATGCACGTGGCTCTGGCCAGTCCCAGTGGACATATGTCAACCTCTTCAGATAGTACCCAATCTGGATTAGTACCTGATACTGCCTGTAGCACCCCTGCCAGGCACAGGTTCCATATCCGTGACCAGAGACGGTGATCTGTAAAGCCTGCAAGGTACAGTCTGTAGCTGGCTCACAAATCCCCATATATGGCAGCCACATGGTGGAACTGTGTGCATGCAGACACACACACATAAACCAGAAACCTAGGGCAAACACATACCTGCACACATGACATCAACATTGGCCCATAACAGTACTCATGGCCCTCACACACACACTCACACACACATGTCGATTATATGGCTCAGTGTAGGCCTCTGGCAAACCAACAACACACCATGTGCATATGATGAAACCTGTGCCACCTCCTGTCATCTGTAACATTGATGCAGGAACAGGCTAACATGGTGCTGATGCACAGGGTGACTTTAATAAAGTATAGCAATGGTTGGATTTGTAGCATGTTGTCAGCAGTAAAGTATAATGATATCCTTGAAGGTGTAGCTGAGCAGGCATGATGCATTAAAGCTGTAATTAGCAATGTTTTATTGTTTTCACCAGTGTTTATTCCAATTGTGTTTTGTTTGCCCATGTGCCACTTGGCTGATGTGTGTAGTTGTGTCAGAATGCATTATACAGTGGACAGTAAGTGTGGGGTGTGTGCGACACAGGTTTGCAGATGTCCATTTGTGAACATGGTGGAGGTGCACTGTCTGCATGTACATGCATATTTGACTCATGGACAGGGTGACATGCCCTGTATTGGCCAGTGTTAACACTCCATAGTTTCTATTGGTGGCCAGTATGTATTGTACTACACACACTTTGGAACTTGAGTACGCATGTGTGTGTATGACACGGGTTGACACTGTGCTGTGGGTGATGCTGTTGTTGCTATCTGTCATTGGTTTGCATTGCTAAGGTTAACACTGTCCCAGCTGCATAATCCTTTAGTAATGCACACTGTTCACCTACAGGGTTGCATGGACCGTGCTATCAAAAACACAAGAAATTCTCACTTATACTGTAAAAGTGCATTAGTCTCATGGACCCCTGCCATAAACTAAATATATAATAGAAGGTGTGAAGTTGTACCAAAAAAAAGTTACATACCAAGAAAGGATAACCTCTCTGGTCAGTATCATTGGGAAAATACAATCCCTCAATAAACATACAAGGCAAGCTTCAAAATACAAAATGGCAAGGATTCCAAAGACAACACTAAAGCTTTCTTTAGTGTTGTTTATAATCTACAGGGGAAATCTCAGATTGGGTCACAGTTAATGTAAATGGTCACAAAGTACACTTATCTGACTGACATTACCAATGTCTTGTCAGACAGTTTGAATGCGGATTTTACCACCCTATCATTACACAAGGGCCACATTTCCAGACCTGAAGAATTTAAAACCTGATGACTCACAGACACTCTAGTTAAAACATCTCTTTACCAAAGTCCAAACCACAGTGGCAATGGTACTGGACAATGTCTCTGGCTGTGACATACACAAGTTGATATATGAAGTCACCACTCAACTAAACACTCTGTCCAGATGCAGCCTCTATACAGGTTACATACTTGTGGAATGACGCACGGTAATTGTGTTCACAGTCCACAAGGGTTGAGCTACAACGTGTTCTTCTTCTCCTTTCGGATGCTCCCATTAGGGGTCGTCACAGTAGATCATCTGTTTCCATTTCTTCCTGCCCTCTGCATCTTGCGCTGTCACACCATCCACCTGCATATCCTCTCTCACCACAGCCATAAACCTCATCTTAGGCATTCCTCTTTTCCTGTTACCTGGCGGCTTCATCCTTAGCATCTATTTCACAATATACTCTGCATCCCTCCTCAGCACATGTACAAACCAACTTAATCCTGCCTATCTGGCTTGGTCTACTAACCTTTAAACCTGGACTGACCCTCTAATATACTTATTCCTAAACCTGTCCACCCTCGTCACACCCAGTGCAAATGTTAACATAAATTAATTAAGGGTAGAACTACAACAGATACTGGAAACTCTCACCCTATAAGCCAGACAAATATTATCAGGAAGGCTATGGAGCACAGCAGTATGGAACTCATTAACAGAGACATTATGAACCTGCAAACACTGCACCATACCCACTTAGGCTCTCTAAAGGCCAGAACATGGCTCCTACACTTAGTAGACTTCAAGCCAGTAAACAAGGCTATACGTGAGGGAGGGGAGGTCCACAAAGACAAGCTATAGCTCACCAGCAATTCATACCCATCCCACATTCTGGTATTATACATAACCTCAGCAGAAATACTCCAGAAGTACTATATACCATAAACATCCACAGTGCATTAAATATGCAAATTCAATTTAAAAACATCTAATAAAATTAATTTTCATGCAGTTACTTGTTAAAAGCATAATACATAAGTATAAAAAAGTACAAAAAACTGTTACATATATATATATATATAGACAAATAATTACATCTACACATTTAGAAATACTATACACTTAATACTATAAAGTAACTGCATGAAAATTAATTTTATTAGATGTTTTTAAATTGAATTTGCATATTTAATTATAGTGGTCCTTTGAATGGCTGGCTTGATCATGTGATTATAATGGTCCTCTATTTAAATGTGTTAATGTGTTGTGATTTTGTATGCTGATGAAGGGTGTAAACCTGAAAGCTTCATTAAAAGTTTCTTGTTTGTGACTATCGTGTGCTGTGGATTATACATAACCTCAACAGACTGACCATAAACGATTGTTAAATGATGGATTGACAACTGACGCACAGGTGTAGGACACACAGTAACATTTGCAGCCTCCATGTACAATTCTATGCCAGTAACAAGTGGTATTCACCTGCACTCAGTCCTGGGGCCACTCCTATTTGGCATATAGCTTTCTTAGGTACAAGCAAACACAGTAGGGATATGTCTGCCCACGTTTGATGAAAATGCATACTGTGGTCTATACTTTATTCTCCAGATGACACAAACATCCTCCAAAAGGGTATCATAGAGACAGATACCTGGTGTCAAACTCATGCTGTAAAGCTATAAGCCAAAGAAAGCATAGTTATCCACTTTTAGAAAACAAAGTATCCCCAGAGTACAACATAGGTAGTAGCCCCCAAAATGTGGAACAGGTACTAATGTAGACAAAGAGCCATGTGTTTAGACATCTCTCCTTTGATAATCACATTACCGAAGGGTTTTGGAAATCCCTCTGTGGAGCACATAAGCATTAAAGGGTTTGCATGCAGATCCACAGAGGTTGTTGCACACCTATAATGATTAGTCATCTTTGCCAGACTTTGCTTGCTTTGGAACAAGATTCAAATATACCTCAAGCATAAACCCTCACTCACACTCTTCAATAGAAACCATGATGAGTGGATGTGAAACAGAAGACGTAGCCCAGGGATCACTGCAGTGGCTAAGCTTGTCACAAGCATAAAGAAGTGACGTAAGGTCTGGAAAGTGCCAGCATGCTCTGGCAAAGATAACAGATGCATTCATGGAGAAAGCAGAGTACCCACCTATGAAATAATTGAGGTTACACTTATGTATATGGCTTTGCCCCACAGCTACCTTACATGTGTAATGTCCATACAGTTGTCATTGTGATATGTCATATACCAGAAAAATCAAAACCCCTCCACATTGACCAACAGTGTCACACACAGAGAGTCAGCAAGATTCAAACTCCTTCCTAAGTACATGATAATACTATAGCAGTATGCATTTACACAGCACGCTATGCATATTACTGGGATTGCTTGTTTCCACAGATATATTTGTAGGATGGTAACATCATTAGACTTGACAAAGATGAGTATACCACTTTTAAAGGGTGTGAGTAGTCTCCAGAATGGTTGCATTTCCCCAGAGAAGCACACATAGTTGGCAAGTGCAGGATTCAAACTCCTATTTAACTACATTATGATACTACAGCAGTACACATTTAGACAATGTGCTATACACATTACTGGGAATTCACCTTTCCACAGGTATTTTTGTAGGATGGTGACATCATCAGACTTGGAAAAAAGATGAGTATACCACTTTTAAGGGGTGTGAGTAGTCTCCAAAAAGGTTGCTCTCTCCCCAGGGAGAGACAGACAGACACACACACACAGTTTGCAAGTGTGGGGTTCTTAATCCAAACTAAGTACGTCTTTACACTTCAGCAAGCAATATGGAGTTACAGGGTGCAATACAGACATTACTTGCTGACAGTTTGCACAAAGGTTTTTTTCACATTTGCTAACCTCAGCAGGCTTATCATACTAGGTGTATTGTGAGTGTATTGTATGCATAGGCCATGACCATATCATATATGGGTTGATGCACCACATGCTGGCACACACAGGGTCAAACCGGTGGATAAGATCTGTCAACCCAATACTGGACAATACAGTCAAAAGGAGGAGGGTCATACAATCACAACACCAACAGTCTTATATAGACTTACAATATAAGCACCAGCAAAACACACACATAAATACACATTACCATACTCGGAGAATACAAATATTAATCTGGAAAAGACAGAGTGTCCTCCTAAGCAGACAAGCAAGCAACATGAACCTCCAAGCACACGCCAGAAAACACATAATACACCAAAGCAGTGTGCCTCACAACAGGCCCTAAGGCAAAACAACATAGCCAACACACTAGTAATAGGTGACTTCATAGTCAGGCACACAGATGTTCCACTCACTCGGCTGGACAAAGGGAAGGTTACTGTCAGTTGCCTGTCAGGTGCTATGATCCGCCACATAACACAAGCACTTACATCACTCCAGAACAGGTACATATATGATGTGTTCTTTGTACATGTCAGTGTGAATGATCTGAGACATACCTCCCAGGACAACATGACAAGAGATATATAGTAGCTCTATGATCATGTAGCCCAGGCTGGTATGATCCTGACCTTGAGTAGCATCTTACCTTCACCTACATGATCCTGCAATATAACAGAAAGATGATAAACTTCAACAATTGGCTGAGCTTCTGGTGTCATTCAAAGGGGATCCAGTCCCCTTCTGCCTGTGATGACATGATAGACAAGCCACGTTGCTTCGCTACAGATGGTTTGCACCTATCACCCCTATGCTTCTGAACACTGGCCAAGGCTCTTGCTGTCCCCATATTACCTTTTTTAGGCAAGGCTCAAAGGTTCATAGGTTCATCAGGTAGGTACTAGGCTATTGGCCCTGGGGCCTATACAAGCCCAGACAAAAAGGTACCCTGGCTTTTGTCACCCAAGAAATTTATTTTCCTGTGCCACTGTCAAGCAGAGACACAGAAGTGATCCCTGGGGTGAATTTCCTATTTCCCATCCAATCATCAAGATTTTTCTTGAAGAGTGCTAATGAGGAGCTTTGTTTGATATAGATAGGCAGTTTATTCTGGAGTATGGGAAGTCTCTGGGACAGGAATCTATCCCTCCAGCATGTTCTGTTTATTGTGGTGACAAGCTTTAGGTTCCTAGAGCGTGTAGCTTGGTGGGATTGGGATTTCTTTAAGTGGAACATGTCCAACATCTCTGGGTTTGACATAGCTTTGTATGTTAGGCAGAGATCACCTCTGAGTAGGTGATAGGCGACAGAGTAAAGCTGGAGTTTTTTGAGACGGTCTGTGTAGGGCATGTGTTTGAGGCCGGTAATCCTCTTTGTGAGGTATTTCTGCAGCCTTTCCAGTTGTTGTAGATGTCTTGTCAGGTACATACCAAAAGGGGCATTGTACTCTATAATGGATCTAATGAGTGATGAGTAGAGGGGAACAATGACCTTTTTTTTCTGTATGAGAAACCTTTTGTGATGAGGTGTGCCACGTAGAAGGATTTCCTGACTACTGTGGCGATATGATTATCAAAGGAGAGACTACTGTCCACCTGTGTCCCAAGGTCTCATCACACTTTCGGTGTTAAGTATACTACCGCCTATGTTGTAGTTCATGGGTACAGAGTTTTTACCAAAGAGGATGACAATACACTTTTTGACATTCAGCTTGAGGCCATGACTTTGACACCAGTCATCTGTCTCAGTGAGGCCCTTTTGTAGGATGTCCACATCATTAGTAGTTTCGATTATGGATCCTAGTTTGCAGTCATCTGCGAACTTCATTAGCCAAAGACCTTCTGTGTTAGCCTGTACTTCAGGGAAGTAGGTACCAAACAGGACAGGATACAAGACAGAACCTTGTGGTACTCCACTTGTCACAGGTCCGAAGTCGGATTTGGAGTCTGCTACTTTCACAGTGTGGGTTCTGTCAGTGAGTCAGATGGCAACCCATCTTGTGACATAGGGATGTATACCTAGTTTAGTGAGTTTATCTATAATTCCAGAGTGGGGGATGGTGTCAAAAGCCTTGGCAAGATCTAGATAGGCTGTGTGAACCACCTTACCCTTGTATATGGCTTTGGTGAGTGCTTCAAAGAAGTCTATCAGGTTTAGGAGACATGATCTGCATTTTACAAACCCAAACTGGTTGGGGTCCAGAGTTTGGAGATTACCAATGTCTTTGTTTATAAGTTCCATGATGATACATTCAATGGCCTTGCAGATCAGGCTCATCAGGCTAATGGGGTACTAGTTCCTGGGGTCCGTGGTGGCTCCCCCCTTGTGTAGTGGGATAACCATCGCTGTGCACCATTCAGCAGGTACAATGCCAGAGGTGAGGCTATGATTGAACATGGTACTTAGGTGTGATGCCAGTTCATTCTGTAGTTCATGTAGAACACAGCCTGGGATGTTGTCTAGTCCCATGGATGCTGTGTTCCTGGCTTTGGAGAGTGTGATTTTTACCTGTGCAGCTGTGATGACAGGAACTTTGCTTTCTTCAAATATAGAGATGGGCTCTTTCATGGGTGAGAGGGGGGTAAAGTTAGCACTGAACCTATCTGCCAGGATGTTGGCAATGTCAGGTGGGTCTGTATATTTAGTGCCATTGTGCTGTAACTCAGAGCAGATCTGAGTGTTGCCATTGAGATTCTTGACATAGCTATAGAATGCTTTGTGGTTGTCTTTAGAATCAGTGGCGATTTTGTTTTCATAACTAGCTTTGGAGGATTTTATCAGGGATCGCAGCTTCTTACTGAGGCTGACCAGGGAGCTCCTACACTCATGGGATTTTACCCTCTTTTGCAACAGTTTTTTCCTTCTGTTGTACAGTTTGTTTATGGCAGGGGACCACCAGATTGGCTTCCTTTTCTTGGAGGATAGCGTCTTGGTTCTGTATGGGATAGCATGATCCATGCACTCATGTAAGTGCTTATAAAGTGTAATTGTGTAGGATTCAGTAGACGTAACTGTATTGTCCATCTGCATGGGTGTCATGAAGTTCACCACTTCTGTCTTAAGAAGCATGAAGTTGGCTTTGGAGAAATTTTTTAACATGGTTTCCTTAATGGGAGGTGGGGGCAGAATGTGGATATGTAGGGTAATTAGCTTATGGTCGGATCAGACCAATGAGGTGCTGACTTCAGGTGTGGCGCACCCATCACTCAGGACAAACTAAACCCCGTAACCAACATAAATAACCACAAAGTGAGCTAAATGATAATCATTGCCCGAAGTCTCAGCCTCCAAATGCACACAATCGAGGCACTTCTCAGTATGGAGAATATTGATATCTGTGCAGTAACAGAAACCTAGTTCAAGGCTCCAGAGAGCACACCAGCGCTACCAGGATACTACTCATTCCATACCTTCCAGCTTCAGACCCGTTTCATAGCACATAGGGTGGGGATGTATCCATATTCATCATGGATACCTACACCTCTCTCTACATCCTCTCTACAGGATATGTACCCATAGAATGTTGCACAGCAACTTTCTTCCCACTCCACAGGGGTGGAGCCACAAAAGACCCTTGGAATTCATGCTCTATGAGTCTAACGAGTCTAATCTGCAAGGCAATGGAGCCAATTATAATGGAAGTCAACAATAAAGACATTGGGAACCTTCACCCAGTTGAGTACACCCAGTCTGGTTTTGTCAAATGCAGATCACGCCTCCTGAACTGCGTGGATTTCTTTGAGACAGTTACCCAGGCTACAGATGATTGAAAGGAGCTCCACACAGCCTACCTATACCTCGCTAAGGCCTTTGACACCATTCCCCAGTCAGGTATCATAGATGAACTCACCAACCTGGGCAGGAATCCATACATCACAAGATGGATTGCAAACTGACTCACAGATAGATCCCACAAATTAAGAGTTGCTGGCTACATGTCAGACTCTACACCAGTAATAACTGGCATCCCCCAGGGTTCAGTCCTGGGGTCCCTCCTGTTTGGTATAGACTTCTCAAAAGTACATGCCAACACAGGAGGGTTGTGGTTGACTAATTTTGCTGGGAACTGTAAAGTGTTTGCCATAATAGATTCCCTGGATGACACAAATATTCTCCAGAAGGGACTCTATGAGACAGATGTGTGGTGTCAGAATCATGGCCTCAAGCTCAATGTGAAAGAATGCACAGTAATCCCCTTTGGGGAAAACAAAGTACCCACAAACTACTACATAGGTGTTACCCCCTAAAAACTGACAAGGTAATAAGGGATCTGGGGACACAAGTAGATAGTCATCTTTCCTTTGACAACCATGTTGCCAAAGTGATTAGGAAATCTTATGTGGCCCACCTAATCAACAAAGGGTTTGCATCAGGATCTGAAGAGGTAGTGGTGGCCCTCTACTCTTAAATCATCAGACCCATCATTGAGTACAATGCACCATTTTGGATGTACTCAACTAAGCATATCCAGCAGATGGAGAGACCACAGAGGTACCTCACCAAGAGGATTACTGGCCTCAAACAGTTGTGTTATGCAACACAACTGGTAAAACTGAATCTATTCTCCATTGCATACCACCTACTCAGAGGGACACTCTGTCTAACATACAGAGCCATGTCCAAAACATAACTGTTGAACATGTTCCATCTACGGATAACATAACTGAGTCACACTACACACTCCAGGGATATGAACCTCATAACAACAATGAATGCTACATGCTGGTGAGATAGAGTACCATCCCAAACACTTGCCTTTCTGTGGAACAGAGTCCCAATGTACATCAGACAGAGCTCCTCGCTGATACTCTTCAATAGGAAACTTGATGAGTGAATGGGAAACAGACAATTCAAGCCAAGCATCACATCAGCAGCCCCAGTAGAAAGGGACTTAGGGTACTAACTATTAGAACTAAGGCTTAGGAGCCTACCCAATGGGGTGGTGAAAGCTGTACAACTTGCCTAGTCTAATATATGCCTTTGTGAAGATAGTCTACTATATACCTAAGAACCTATGTGACAGGTATATGTCTACAGATAGTAGATTTGTACTTAATTGTACAGTCATGTTGTACAACAGGCACATGCACCACATACACTGTAATGCTTACAGATACTGGTGGCTATTATGTACAATGGGTGAGATGTACACCTCATGTCTTTTGTGCCATTGGGATGTGTGCTGGGTTGGACATCCTGGATGGCTCCCTGTCATGGTCACCCTCTTACACACATCTCTGCCCATCCATCTTTGGCTTATTATACTGTGTTCCCCCTACACACACACACACACATATATATATATATATATATATATATATATATATATATATATATATATATATATATATATATATATAGGTACATAGGTAGGTAATAGGCTATCTGCCTGAGTGTGCAGCTATCACCACACATGGGGTTAGCTCCCTAGGCCTCCATGGTGTGGCAGTTCAGTTTCACATACACTCATCAAGGCTCCTCTGGAAGAGTGTCAGTGAGGGATGCAGCTTAATGTAGGTTGGGAGCTTGTTCCAAAGCAAGGGAAATCTGTGCGTTAGTAATGTATCCCTCCAACATGTTCTATTTATTGTTGTGATAATGATAACCTTAGAGCATGTGGCACAGTGAGTTTAGGTTTACTTCAGATAGAGCATGTACATCAGTTCTGCATTGGGCATGGACCTGTCTGTTGGGCAGAGATTGCCTGAGTAGACAGTATACTACAGAGTACAGATTGAGTTAACTTCAGTCTTGTTGCATGGGGCAACTGTTTGAGGCCAGTAATCCTCTTATTGAGGTACTTCAGTGGTCTTTCCAGCTGCTGAAGGTGCCTAGTCAGATTCATCGCAAGTGTGCCGTGATACTCTCTGACGGGTCTGATGACTGATGAGTAGAGGGAACTTCTTTTGATCTACATGCAAAGACCTTGGCAGTTTGTGGGAACACATAGCATGATTTTCTAACCACTTTATGAATGTGTTTCTGGAAGTAGTGATGACTATCCACGTGTCCATAGATCCCTTATTATTACCTCCATATTTAGGGTGTTGGCACCTATGTGGTATTTGTATGACTGTAGCTCGAGGCCATAATTTTGACACCGCATCTGCCTGACTGAGACCCTTTTTAAGGATGTCTCTGTTGTCCCAAACATTGATTATGACAACCTTTTTGCAGTCATCCACAAACTTTGCTAACCATAGCCCTCGTGTGTTTGACTGTATTTCTGAAAAGTATACACCAGACAGGAGGGGTCCCAGGACTGAGCCATGGGGGACAACAGTTGTTGCCAGCTTACAGTCCAACAGGGAGACCACAATTCTTACCTTGTGGGATCTATCTGTGCCCCAGTTGGCAATCCATCAGATGACACACATGTTTATGCACAGGTTGTTGATTTTGTGGATACGACATGTGTGTGGAATGTTGGAAAAGGGCTTTTCAAGGTCTATGTAGGCAGTGTGTAGCTCATTTCATTGATGTATGTCCTGGGTAACTGCCCTGAAAACTGTATAGCAGGTTTACGGACCATGATTTGCCCCTGACCAAACCAAAATGGGTAGGGTTGGGTGTTCTAGGCTCCCAATAGCTCTGTTTATGAGTTCCATAATGATGGACTCCATGGCCTTGCAGATCAGGCTTATTAGGCACATAAGACAATACTTCCCATGGTCTGTTGTGCACCACCACGTGTGCAGTGTGCCAAATGTTGCTGTAACCCATTCAACAATTTCATATCCTGTACAGAGGGTGAGTCTCAACAGGCTGTACAGGTGCAGGGTCTGTTGGTTTTGGAGTTCACATATGACACAGCCAGGGACACCATGTCAGGTTTGGATAGAGCTGTTTAACCATTGTATATGGTTAATATATACTTATATAATATATATTATGTACTACTTTCTAATAACTCTGTTTTAGCCTTCAAAATACTTAATTACTAATGTCTTTATTGCATAAGCTTTTTCCAAAGAAATTTTAATTACTTTTTGTATTCTCTTACTGTAAAACTTGCCAAATGCCTGTTTGTAGATGTGTTTTAATCTCCCAATGTATTTTAAATGTCTGTTTTAGCTGTCTCTCAAACTGCCTATGTAATTTGAATGTACTTTTATTACTTTTATTACTTTGTATTAGATAGTGGAGCTTTTCCCCTCGGGCCTCCTCTGAAAATGGACATGTATCCAGCAGGACTAGCCCGGTTAACAAATGTAAAATAAATATATGTGATTTCTGCCTTTTCACAATCTCCAGGTATGGTAATGGGCCCTTTTGTCAGTGAGAGGGGGGGTAAATATGCATGAACCTGTCTGACAAGATGTTGGCAATGTCAGTCATGTACATTTATTCATTTACACTTTGCACTGACTCAGAACATATATGAGTTTACATTGATATTTATGATATAGCTAAAGAAAGCTTCAGGGTTCTCTATGGACTTGTTGGCAATATTTTTGCCAGAACATGGCTTGGATAATGTTAGGAGTGCTCATTGTTTCTTGATGATACTGGTTGGAGATTTATTGATCTTTGGATTTTCACTTTCTTTGAACAACTTAAGTACTTGTAGTACATAATTTGATTATGACAGGGGTCCAATATATTATACGGGTCTGTTTTCATATCACTGTGTGCACAAGGCAGGATTGGTGAATAGTGACAAGTGCCTGGAGTAAGAACTGCAACTGCCAGATATGTGTGGCCCACTGCTGTACTCAGACATGGCCTAAGTGTGTGAACATGCCAGTATGACCTTTCAGTATGTTGTTGACTGACATTTGCTTCATTTGTTTAAGTGTGTGAGCATGCCCAGTATGACCTTTCAGTATGTTGCTGACTGAAATTTGCTAAATGTGTTTGTGAGCATGCCCACTATGGGCATATATACTATATGTGTGTGAAAAATCAAGTTGTTTTTTACTTCAGGGCTCACCTTTGTGTTGTACATCGACAGGAAGCACGCTGTGCCTGCAGGGCTTCCATGAGTCAATTTACATAGACTTATCAACATTTCTACATACAGGGGGGAGAGCTATTATTTGTACATTTCTACCCAGGGGGCACACCTGATTGTTACTGTGGGTGTACATAGGATGAGGGGTACACCTGACACTTATACACATTTGCTAGGCCTGCACTGCTATGTCAGGTACTCCATTTCAGTCTGTACTGTTGCCTATCATACTGGCTTGAGGCATACCACTGTACTATAGACCTTAGCTTCCAATTACACGCATATTAGTTTGTGACTTCATAACCTACCCATCCCACATCACACTGCCTGGCCTGCTGTTATCTGTCTGCATACGCCTGTGGGGAGGTTACTCATATGCCTCTTCAGAGGACATGATACAGCATTTGTTTGTGTTTGCGTTTATCTACAATTGTCCTGCTGGCTGTGACTGTTAGGTATGTGACCCCCCCAACTGGTATGTGTGAGTGACTTAAGTTGTGTCTGTGCCAGTGAAATGCTGTCATGGCTTAGTGGTTCAATACTGTGACTATAGTGCACAGTATCCTGAGTTCAAGCCCTGTCACTGCTTTTCATTTTAAAGCTGGGCAGCCCTGACTGGTTAAGGAACAGTAAAGCAGGTGTGAGCGTGTTTACCCGACTTTGCTCGACTTTGGACGACTTTGCCCAACATTGCCCGACGTTGCCTGATGTTGGGCTGGTAAGCGAGGTGCACAGCTATGTGCAATTGGATTTACATATGCTCAGTAATGGTAAAATGTGCTTAGCAGTGCTTTATATTGCTTAAAATATCGCACTCATGCCTCAGGTGGCGCTGCAGGGCTGCCTATGTCGGATGCACATAGTACACTCCCTACACATGTTTGAAAACAGGTAGTGTCAAGTTAGGCATCCCTTTTACTGTATGTGTGAGTCAGAGAGAGGTGTCATTTCCGGGGTTCCTACTGAGTCAGTGTATGTGCTATGCATTGCCTCTTTGCCAAGGCCAGGGCATACTGGGCACGCCTCCTTCTGCCTACTGGGGCAGGCTCAAGTTGTTCCTCCTCTGAGTCACGCTGTGCCTGTGCAGGACTTGGCATTGGTGGGGGGCTATTTGGCCCTGCCACATGCTGTTGCTGCTGCAGCTGTTTCTGCAGGATCATATTGTGTAGCATGGCACATACCATAACAATTTGGGTACATGTAGTTGGTGAGTACTGCAAGGCTCCACCAGATGTGTCCAGGCACCGGAACCATGACTTGAGCATCCCAAACACACGCTCAATTATGTTTCTTGTTTGCGAGTGTGCCTCATTATGGAAATCTTGTTCAGGTGTGTGTGCATTTCTGAAGGGTGTCATCAGCCACAGCTCCAGTGCATATCCAGCATCCCCCACTAGGTGACCATCAGGGATGTCCCCATTGGCAAATCTCTGGTACAGCTGTGACAGATGACAGATGTGGGAATCATGATAGCTTCCAGGGCAGCCAGCACACACATTCATTATTATGCCCTGGGCATCACACATGACCTGGCAGTTGATGGAGGGGAAGCCCTTGTGGTTAATGTAGACCCTACCCACTCACCGGGTGGTGCTTTGATGCATATGTGCGTGCAGTCTATTGCACCCACTACCTCAGGGTATTCTGCTATTTGGTGGAAAAGACACATATTGCTGGCCAATGCATCACGGGAATTGGGGAATATATGTGGTCATCAACATGTGCTGACATGGCATCCAGGAACTGCTGGAGTACCCTGGATGCTGATGCCTGTGAAATTCCCATCATATCACCAGTTGGTCTTTGGATGGTACCTGTAGCTAGTATTCTTACGCCAACACATATCTTGGTATCCACTGGGATGGGTTCCTCTCTGTTGGTTCTGTGTGTGAGGCGTGGCTGGCAGAGCTCAACAATTTGCTGTAGGAGGTCTCTGTCCACCCTATAGTGCTCCACTATCTCCAGCTCATGTAGCCTCTGTAGGTTACCCTGGGTCTGTACACTCTTCTCCATCTCCTCACTGTGGGTTGCTCAACAGCATTCACAACATCACCACCCTCAGCACTTTGCACATGTTGGTTTATGATAGCAAGAGCAGCCCCTAACATTTTGCCTGGCTTAAGCTTTTTAAGCTTTCCCTCTTTGTATATTGCAGTGTTGCAGAGTTCTTGGGAAAAACAGGGGGGAATGCTGTTTGCAGAGTTTAAAGTGCTGGGCTGGGCTGGGCTAGTCTACTGCCTATGCAATTGTCTGTTTCTGATATATTTCACTGGGCAGCTCTGCTAGTTCTCCTTGGTTAACTTCCTACTACTTCTTTTCCTTCCTTTTGCCTTTCTGTTTCCGCCCGGGGGAAGCGCCGTGCAAACAAGCGCAAATGCAAGCAAACACGCGCACATGCTGTGTGCATGTTTGCAAGGAGTTTCCTATCTTTTAACATTGTGCACCTTTGGTTTGAGGTTTTCAAATAGGACAACAGTGGGCATGCCCCTTGCAATCCTGAACAACTCAAAACAAACATAAGCCACTGTGCTCCAGTTAGCTTACAGCCTGTCTGACACCCCCCTCATGATGTCACCTATATTCTACTCTACTACTCACCTACTCCTTCTCTTACACTCTTGGGACATGACTCACATGCTGGGAAAATTGGGATTCATTATCCTTATCCTCATTTGCATAGGATTGCCTACTAATGCATGGTTACATCTCTGACACTGAGCTTCCCCCCTTAGCAACGACTACTCAGTGGCCATGTTGTCTTCAGCCTGCCATTCACCTGCATGGCAGAATAAGCTTTTTAGTGAAAATGCCTATTTTGGCTTTTTTTTTATTATTTTCTTGTTTTTATAAGCGCCGCACGTTTGCGTGGTGCTGCGCTATGCTTAAACATCGGAGAGTGGGAAAAAAAAGTTAAATTGTTATATTTTTAAACATTTATAAATGCCAATGGCCTTATATTTGGCCATTGGCATGCTTCCTCAACTGTATGCATCCTTTATTTGGAGCTGTCATAGCTCCGTATGGCTATTTGCAGAACGGTACTCCGTTACCAATGGAGTACATTTCTGCAGATAACACTAATCTTCCACGGACAGGTTAGTGTTTCCTGGATCACAAATTTACCTCATTTGCATGGCTTTCATCAGCAAATTAGGTAATTTGCATACCATGACACTGTCCGTGCAAGAGTAGCTTTAGCAGCTCTCGTGCATGCCCCTGCCTGCTGTACCTGGATAACTGAGCTCCTACACTCTTCTTGCACTCCATGCAAGCTTTCGTAAATCCAGCCCCTCATCTTTTGTATCTACTGTGTAAAACCACTGCTGTGTATACTTACTGCTCATGTTTATGATTGTTAAATTATTTTAGATACTATTGGAGCTTTTCTGTCCTGGCATCTGCTGAAAATGTGTTTCTGACCCAGTCGGACTTTCCCGGTTACCAAATATCAATAAATAAATATCTAAAGACATTTGCTTTTCTTTTAGTGAACTATGGTGCCCTTTTTTAACAATTTACTTTTTAAATGCCAACTTTCTTCTATAAACTAGTTATTTTCTGTGAACCTGACACCTCTTATTAATTGACCTTTTATTATGGTATTTTTGATCCACTGAGAATGCATTGCTATTAAAATTTGAGTAACTTTTGCTGTCAGCAGACTTTTTAGCCATAATGGTTTTTAAACTGTTCTCTTCTGAGTACCATGTTCAAAAAAAATTTGTTGCATCAAAATGAAAGGTAAACTGGGCCGGATTCACGAAACCTCCATGTAAGACTTAATATGTCTTACTCGGAGGCTGCAGTTGAATGGTATGATGTCAGCATGCCATGAATATTCATGAGGGCACCCTGACTCATCCGTAACTCTTACATGGACTGAGTAGGCAAGCAGGTGGCATGTCAGATTGCCGAGCAGTCTAAAAGTCCATACCGCTGCAAGGTTTTAAAAAGCATAATGTCAACAGACAAGAGCGAGTTCGCTCAAATGTACTTGCACCCAACACCACATTCCCTGACACTGTAAACCCCCATCACAGTTATAAAATGTAAAATATTAATTTTATTTTTTTTAAATCCACAATATAGCTGCCCGTATTTGCGCTTGATTGCGTGGGTTTGCCAATTGCTTAACCACAGTTAGCAATTGTGACATTGAAGAGCATATAATTACTACTTATGCAAATTAATCCGAATAGCAATAGCGTAATGGTAGAGCGTATGTACAAAGAGAAGACATTCACGGTTCGAGTCCCACCACTCCCCTTCTTATTTATGGTTTAAATCAGTATTTGAAATAATACCAGACAAATATGATTAAAATTTTATTAAAAGCAGTGACATGGCCAATGTATCAGCGAACAAAATATATATTTAGAAAAGACCCAGATATATAATAGCCTGCCGTTAAGCAACATTTTACACAGCTAAACACAGGTGCCCATAGTTTAATAGCGCTATACCCATCTAAACAGAGGTGCCCATAGTTTAATAGCGCTTCACCCAGATAAACAGAGTTACCCATAGTGTAATAGCACTTTAGCCAGCGCAATAGAGTTGCCCAACATTTAAAAATGCTTTACCCAGCGCAATGTGTTTGCGTGGGTGTGCGCACAGCGCTAACCAGGGCACTGTAGGGCACAGGGGAGCAACGTAGAGCTAAGTTGCTTAAATGCAGCCACACCCCCTAGCCTGTTTGGACAGTATTAAAATAAAAGAATGACAAGGCTTGAACCCAGGACCTTTTGCATCAGAATCAAAGTACAGAACCACTAAGCCATGACAACAGAGGGGAAACAGCCACTATTAACATACATAAACTTAGGAATGGTAGTTTAACCATTACTAAGCAGGTCTGCAGTCAGCCGAGAATTTTACAAATTGGCCAATCACAAAAAAGTGCGGGAAATGTGGCATATTTAAGCCCCACAGGCGGGAATACATGCCATAACTGATTGTAGCTCACATCTGCGGTCAGAATGTCTGGTGTAGGAGAGGGAGTGCGCTTCCGAGCACAGAGATGGGGCACCGAGGAGTCCAAATACATGGTTTGGCTCCTAGTCCACTGTCACGAGGCAAAACTCCTGCAGGGCCAGTTCCAAGGGATGGAGTACAAGGCAGAGACTTGGAACCGCATAGCTCGTGACCTCACCAGTGCCACAGGCATTCCCCAGACTGGTAAGCAGGTCCATCACCACCATGCAGACCTGAAGAGATGAAAGGAGGACCGCCTGAACCAGTGGATACAGGAGGCCCGTGGGATGCAGGATGCCCCACAACTGAGTATGTAGCCGTGGAATGCAGTATGTAAGGATTTAAAATGGAGTATGTATAACAGATAGGAATGTCTCAATATCCCTTCATTTACTTTACAGATGCAGGTGACCGTGTTACGAATCAGCAAGCCTATGCTGATAGGCTGCTAAGGCTGCACCGCCAAGCAGGTTAGTGATTATTCTGCATGTATTGTTATATAAAATATGGGAGAGAGCATGAAAGAAAGTGTTGTAGTCCAATAATACAGCCATAAAATGGACTGAATAAGTCCTCTGCATGTACTGTCAGATAAAAACGTTAGAGAGGCAGAAAAAAAGTGTAGTAACCCATTAAGAAAGGTAACACATGTCTGGAATAATATCTCTGCAGGCACTGTCATATAAAATAATATGTGAGTGAGCCTGAAAAAAGAGTGTGCTAACCTATTAATAAAGGTATAATATGTCGTGAACATGTCTGCCATATATACCGTTAAAACAAATAAAGGAGTGAGCCTGTGGAAAAGTGTGTAATGCCATTAATAAAGGTCTAAAACCCAGAGTGTGTCTGTTTCACTTAGTATGAAATGTTGTTGTACCCTTGCATTATACAAATAGTAATGTGTTAGAAAGTGCTGGCAACCCAGAGTTCTGCAGTCCCATCTAAAGTGGGTGATGGAAGTGCTAGTAGCTGTGAAGTAAATATACAGTCCTCAACAGTCAGTTACTGGCTGGCATGCATAAGTAAATCTGGCACACGAGTAGCATGCGAATATGTTCTCCAGAAATGTAAGTGTGCTTCAATAAATGCAGGGTTCTGTACAATTAGAAGTGAAAATGTCATGTGAAAACATCCAGATATGTAGATAAAGAAATATAAATGCAACCATGAAATAAGTAGCAGTAACATCTGCATCCTGGACAGTTAGTATGCAAGATATAGGTCAAGTATAGATTGAACTAGCCAAACCCACTACACAACCTAATGCATGGTGGCAAGTGTAATAATGCATGTAGGGAATATACACCTGCAGCCACTAGGAATGTAGTGTAGAGTAAAAGTGTTTATAAGATGTTAATGGAGGTTTTTTCTACACCCTAATGTTTGTGCATACACCATGCAATTCCGCTCCTCAGTGGGTATGCGTAATCTTAAATATTTGTCGGGATATATGTCCTATTGTTCCATAAATATTTGCACTCATGTTGATGCATGTGCCCTGTTCAAACACCACTTTCATGGTGGCCTGTTGCTACCAATCATCCCTGCATGCGGTTGGAATAACCACTTTTGTTCAGAATATGCATGTGTTATGTTTGCTATTCAACTGTTGGAACTGTGGTGTGTTGGGTTAATGGGAATATTACTGAATGCTGTTACAACTAATCTGGAATGCTGTTGTTTATGTTGTAATGAAACACACCGAATCACAGAACGTATGGGAAGGCCGGTCCCAGCGGACCCACCTGTCCCTCCTCAGTTGGCGAGTGCACCCGGCACCAGTGGCTCTGGTGCCCAGCCCAGACTCCCCTCCTCCATTGGTCCTGTGCCACCTTCGGGTGGAAGCGCTGCAGGGGATGGGGCTCGTCCCCCCCCGTGCAAGCATGGGCGGAGAAGGGCCACCCGTCACCCTTTGAAGGGTCCGGGCTGTGGTGCGTAGGTAGATCCAGCATTCAGTTGCTGATCCCCTATGCCAGCTTGAGGCAAGAGTGGTGCATCTCATGGGTGAGCCTGCCCGTCCTACTCAGCCCCCAGCACAGCCACCCCCAGAGCTGTGAAGGTGCAGTGGTGACTGCCCATGGGTGGGGATCTCAGTTCCACTGTTACCATCTGTGGACTCATGGGCTTGCTATTTCCAAACAACCTTCCCCATCAATTATGTTCACCCACCCCAAGTGTCAAATTCTGCCCCTGTATGCATCTTGTTTGTCTTGTCTGTTTACCTCCCCAACCTACCTCCCCAAATATACCTATTTCCCCTACCTCAGTTACCACTCTCACCTGAACACCTGAAAAAAAAGGGCAATCTGTACCAAAAAAAAAAATTACGCCCCATACATAGCTTCCCATTTTGCACACATGTCCATAGGACATGTACACTGATAATTCTAATTGGCAGTGCAACAAACTATGTTGTCCTCAGCCCTCTCTCAGGGGTGGAAGGTCTCAAAACTCACTCCAAATATTCAACATATGCACAGCTGTTGCTGTTAAAGAAATTGGCAGCTATGGGCCTTCCCTACACCCTTCCTGCACATCCCAAGCTTGTTTTCCTACTGTCTGTCCCTCTCTGTGCCCCCTTTTTTCACCACTTTCCTATCTCCCCATTTTCTTTTCTTTAAAAGAAATTAGCGCGGGGGTTAGCGGGAGTAAGCACTTTTAAGCAGTAGTTAGCGGGGGTGCGCGAGTGTGAGCTTGTGTGCGCTTAGCTAAGCATTGCTAAGCATCACGCAAACCCATGCCAACCCACTTACAACTGCTTAAAAGTGCCTTAGTCACTCTGTATGACAAGGCCCTTGTATTGCTCAGCAGCAAAATAAAAATACCCTTGTCAGTCTCGAACCCGGGACCTTGGACTCACCAGTCTGCAAGAAGTACCACTAAACCACAGCAGATATACAATAATTTAGTGCTGAAAGCAATTTATCATGCATTACCATGAGTGAATGTAAAGGGAGAATAGGAATGGCATAACACAAATCTTGTTCTTTGGGCCTTAACCAGCAGGTGTTGTTGAATTGCATGACATGACTGTGAAAAGTGAATCAGCCATGCTAGTAGGGAATAAGGTTACAGTAGCAGCTTACAAACCCCACACAGCATCAGAGTAGGATACACACTGGCATATTAGCATAGGTCACAGGCCAGACCTCCCAAAAGTGACTGCTCTATAGTGATGACCCTGATATGTAAACAAATGTTAGCTGTGCCCCTCTGACTCCCTGTGAAATGTACTAACAGTAGGCAGAAAGGTGTTGAATCTCACTTAATAACAAATGTCAATAAGTGAGAGTAGACACCACTTATATGTCAGAAAAGGTGTAGTAATAGAAATGCTCTGAATCACCCAAAGTCTGAACTGCAAAATGTCTGAACTATATGACAGGTGTATCCCAGTTATATGTAACTTTCCCTGAGGCAGTTCAAATATATATGTCAGAGTATCTGAGGCCTGGAAGAGTCAGAAACACACAGGCATATCAGCTTGTCTGCTGTTACACACTCTGCAAATAGCTGTAGAATGAATCCCACAAGCATGCCCTTATGTAGAAGTACAACACAGAAATATCAAAGGATGCAGCCATGTACTGCTAGCAACCACCTGTGACAATGCCATTATTCAGGTGCTGAAAAGACTGCTGTGGTGCACAGTCAAAGAATACTATTCTGACCTCTGTCTACCATCTGGATATGTCCACAGGTGGGAGCTACTCAGACAGACTACAAGCCTTCATAGACTTACAGGTACACAGCAACTCTGCATGTTCAGTAAGATAAACATCACACAATACTAAATAATGCACACTGCAGTTCTGCACCCCTACCCAAAGGTACTATATACCCGTGTAGTCAGGCATAACCAAGGGTGTAGGTAGGCATACACAGTACAGAAATATGTCCAGTCATCCTGAGCAGACTGTGCTAATGCCAACACAAACCACAAACTCTTCAGATGTGAGTAACGTACTAATGACAGTATAGCAGTTCACAAACAGTTTATGTGCCTGATATTCATAATTGGTAGTACAACATACTTAGATGTCCTCACCACTCTATCAGGGGTGGAAGGTTTCAAATATCCCACCTAATGTATTGCATATGCACAGCTGTTGCTGGTAAAGAAATGGGCAGCTATGGACTTTGTCCACATCCATCATGTACATCCCAAGCTAGTTTCCCTACTGTCTTCCCCACTTTGAGCACCCTTTATCACCACATTCCTATCTCCCCATTTACTTTTCTGTCAAAGACATGAGCACGGGGTTAGCGGGAGTGAGCACTTGTAAACAGTAGTAAGTGGGTTTGCACCAGTGTGCGCATGTGTGCACCTAGCTTAGCATTGCTAAGATATGATAAGCTATGCCAAGCTTAGCTTACTATTGCTAACATAAAATAAGCTAAGCTAAGCTTAGCTTAGTACTGCTAAAATACAATCAGCTAAGCTAAGCATTGCTTAGTATCGCTAAGTGTCACGCAAACCTGCGCCAACTCGCTTACAACTGCTTAAAAGTGCCTTTGTCACTTTGTATGACAAGGCCTTTGTATTGCTCAGCAGCAAAATAAAATACCCTTGCCAGTCTCAAAGCCCACACCTTGGACTCACCAGTCTGCATGATGTACCACTAAGCCACAGCAGATATACAATAACTTGGTGCTGAAAGAAATATAACATGCATTACAAGGAGTACATGTAAAGGGAAAATAGGAAAGCCATAGGAATACATTGCAATAAAGAAATATAGCATGCATTACAAGGAGTGAATGTAAAGGGAAAATAGGAAAGCCATAGGAATACATTGCAATAAAGAAATATGACATGCATTTCAAGGAGTGAATGTAAAGGGAAAATAGGAAAGCCATAGGAATACATTGCAATAAAGAAATATAACATGCATTACAAGGATTGAATGTAAAGGGAAAATAGGAAAGCCATAGGAATACATTGCAATAAAGAAATATAACATGCATTACAAGGAGTGAATGTAAAGCGAAAATAGGGAAGCCATAGGAATACATTGCAATAAAGAAATATAACATGCATTACAAGGAGTGAATGTAAAGGGAAATAGGAAAGACATAGGAATGCATTGCAATAACTACTGTTGTATGCCAGTTAATTCCCTAATCCCAAAAGAAAGTACATACTCCCATGTATCCAGTGTTAGCATTAGGAGGTGTGAGTAAACTTACACACTGAGAACAGTGTACTGGAAGAAGCAACAGTCAGGTTTCAGTACAACATGCATTTCACTGGCTACAACCCAGCTTCAGATATGAGACATATACCAACCTTCTGACTGACACAACAGTGTCCACAGCAACCAAGCATGGTCCCCACCTTGCAAAACTGAATGGCCTATGCCTACCTAACCTATCATTTTATAGCAGTGTCCCGAAATAACAGTGAGAACTGCAATTACCACACAGCAGGCTGCATGCAATCACTAAATGGTGGGCACCAATTGGTGCAGAGGCCATAACATGCACATGTGCAGATACCTAGAAAAGCAGCCTGCACTTGCTGTCCACACATGCAATAATATCATTGCAGCAACTGGAGAGAGAGAGAGAGAGAGAGAGAGCGAGACAGACAGACAGACAGACAGACAAACAAACAAACAGAGGCAGTTGGAGACCAACACAATAAATAGCAACAAACGGAGGCAGTTGGAGATTCCAACCAACCAAAACAAGAAAAAAACAAGCAGAGGCAGTAGAAGACACCAACCTAAACAAACATAAAAAAAAAACATCAACAGATACAACAGACTGAGGTGAGAAATACAAAGGTAAGGTATGTAACACAGATGTATTTGCTGGCATCCGAATGATGTGTCTGAAGGGTACTCTACATTCTGTGAACACTCCCTATGTGGTAGCAGTCCGTATCTATATGTATATGCAGATGTGCATAGGGCAAGGGACATACTGCAACTGTTAGTGAAGACTGGACATATATATATTTGAAGGTTGCTATGTGCACATATCTATGTAGGTTGTAGTGTGTGGCATTGAAAACAGCAAGCAGTGCAGGTATATGTCATGAAGTGGTTAAATGCTGTGGGACTGAGTTACAGCCAGTGAGGTCTGCTACGGCTATATGGCCTGAGAATAGCAAAATGCATTCTGCACAACACTGTGCAATATTATTACATAATTGTATGTCTCACAACTGTTCCATAACTGATATTCCCACCATGAAAGGTGGGCAGTATATGTGCATATATGTGCATGTATATGTACAGCAGTGGCTGTTTACAAGTATGTGTATATATATATATATATATATGTATATATATATATATATATATATATATATAAATATATATATATATATATATATATATATATATATATATATATATATATATATATATATATATATATATATATATATAGATATATACATATATATCTATATATATATATATATATACATATATATATATATATATATATATATATATACACATATATATATATATATATATATATATATATATATATATATATATATATAGTGAGAGAGGGAGACACAGGGTCAGACGTATTGCAACAGGTGCCTGGTGTCCAAGGCATGGACTGAACGCCAGTGTTGATTCTGCAGTGCCATACCCCATTCCAAAACACTTTACCCACTAACTACCAGATAGGTGGTTGCCTGACTAACACTGAAGGTGTCAGAAGGGAACATGTGACACAGGTGGACAGTAGCCTCCCCTTTGATATTCACAGTGCCACACTAGTCTTGTAATCTGTCTACGTGGTATGTGTCATCACAAACGATGTGTCATGTACGGAAATATAGGTCAGTGTTCCCCTTTACCCCAATGCCCCATGTGGTATGTACCTCACATGACAACTACAGCAAGTGGAAAGGCCACAGACATACCACACAAAGGGTAATACTGCCCTGAAACACATACCCTATGCAGACTGACTCACATAACCACAGCTACAGTGCGTTGCATACCGTCCACCCAGAGGTTACCTCTGCCGAACATACAGAGGTATGACACACTCACAGCAGTCAGACAACCACCATGTCAACACCTCACAATCCCACTGGGCTACACGGCCTTGGTCCCTAATCCCTGCAACCTAACTAAACAGCACATGCTGGAGGGACAGGCTCCTATTTGCAAATATATCATACTCTGGAGTAAACCACTCAGCATGAACAAACAAGGCTCCTCAGTAGCAGATGTCAGACATACCCCTGATGATTGTCTGGGGGATAGGTTAAACGCCCTGGGAATCACCTCTGTGTATCTGGTTGACAGGAGGAAGTGAAATCTAATTACATGTGTGTCAAAGGCCAGGGTAGCATATGGCTAGGCTGCTGTAGGCCCCAGAGACAATAGTGTATTACCTACTTATGATACAATGCACACAGACATGTACACAGTGCAATACCTGCTATGTGAGGTTGAATGAGTGTGACAGTGAATGTGTGCAAGGTCTGTAACGGTGTGATAGCTAAGTGTGAGGTAGTTTCTGTCATGGTCGTTTGTGTCCTAAGTGTGAGGCCAGAGAAAGATGTGTCAGTTATTGGGTTGCAGACATAGTAGGATGTTATATGTTGTGACATAGTTCCTTGTGTACGACTGTGGTGTCCCATCATAGGCTGAAGCAATACATGTATGCTCAGTAAGTGGTACTGCTGGTGAATCCAGCCGACATTTGAACTGTTGTACCACCTGAAGCTGTAGGCCTAAACAGCACAGTATGGTGTATGTTCACATTCCCTGGTGACACTGTCTTGTGTGTTTCCTGTAGTCTGCACAGATTACATTCCTCAGGCATAGGTATCTGTAAGTAGGGGCACACAGTACTGTAAGGTACACAGGTTTAAATGCTCATATACATGTGTCAGCATACATTTGTGTGTTGTATGAATGTCTGATGTGTGTGTAATGATGCCTGTACCATGTCCGCAATCACATGTGTGATGCAGGGTTTGCATGTGTACCTAGCAACATGTATACTCTGTTACAGCAGTATGCCAGCTATATTAACAACTGTGCACATATGTTAGGTAGGGGTATAGCATCAACGACTAGGGTGGGTTACTGGTTATACTGTAACTGTACTTCACATTCATTGCAATGGATGACATATTTCTGCATGCATTAGCTTGATATGTACCCCCCTGGCAAGGCTGTGCATTGGATCTCAAACAGTGTGCCGAGTACTGGTATATACTGGTGTGTCATATGGAGTGTGGCAGGCACTGTCAGCCAGTTGTGGGCTGAGCACTAATATGTGGTATTGAATGTGTGTATCCTCTGACAGACGAACAGATGCTATATATGGCAGTTAACTGATATCTGTACTGTATAATGTTAAGTGTGCCACATGACTTGCTCACACATATCGTTTACTTGTCTTCCAGGCTTATGGCTCATCACAAGAATCCCTGCTACACAGCCGCAGAGGAACAGGAAATCCACCACAGCCTGGTTCAGCACTATACCCTGCTGTTTTCCAGGGCCAGCCAGCACCAGCAGGAGGGCACTGCACTGTGGCAAGAACTTGTTCGTCGGGTAAATGACATAGGCATGCATAACCAGACATATGAGCAGGTACGCATCACTGCAGTGATTTAATTAGACATGTCCGGCGGAGTGCGTCTGATATCCACAGACAACAGCTTGCCACAGGTGGTGGGGTGGCCATACATCCCCCCCTCACCAGAGTGGAGGAACTGCTGCTAAGTGTGGTGGCTCCTGGCCTACAGCAGCAACAACATCACACATGTGTCATCATGGAGGCTGGAGCCACCCAGCATGGTGACATGGAGCATGCAGGTAACATGCCCTAGCTGTAGACTACTGTTACATGTATTGTTAGATTATGCATGTGTGAGATGTGTACTGTGTTTAGCAGTTGTGCTGCCTATTGTGTGCAATACTGATAATTTGAATAGTATCTGTACACCTATGCCTGTTGTTCTACTGTAGTTTAGCACACTCACAGTAGCAATGCCACAGTTGTGGCCACTGACAAACTGTGTCATATTCTTGCAGGTCCCTCTGGTGTGACAGCAGGGCAGATATTACATGCTGGTGAGTGTGTTAACACTCTAAACTTGGTATTGAACTGTGCATGTCATAGGAGAGGTGTAGGCCATGTACACATAACAGACCTACACATAATGCATGCTGTGCATGTTTGCTGTGAGATGTGAAACATCTCAGTAATGTCAGTAGCTGCCTCAATCACATGCAATGCACAGAGCATCAGACACAAATGTGGCGACACTGTACTGCACATTGGATAGGCATAGTTGACACACATGTACACAACATAACACGTTTGTCATATGCAGTACACCTCAACATGCTACACATAGTGTAACCGGACGGCCGCTGCCAGGTCACACTTCAGTATTTCACATGTCATCCACACACCACACATAATATACCTGAGGGGGTAGGGGCCTAGCATGGGGCTGTGCAACACTCCTCAACACATAACACAGTCGTGTTAGACAATGCTCCCTATTGGGCACCTCACACACCCTTGTGCAACATGGCTGTGTAATTGTGAACTTAGCAATGACACTGCGGTTCAGGTACAGCATGCTAGGCTGTGGTCTAGCACACTTTAGTGGCCTTGAGTGACCACATGATGCATGATGATGATGGCTAATGGTACTGCACCCCATATTGTTACAATGGCCATGTCCAGGATTGGTATCCCATCACGTATACATGCACCACTCAACCCGTGTGTGTACATAGCATGCATGTGCTACACCTGTGTCCACAATTATCTACGGCAGACACAGACACTGCAATCAGACATTAAAATCTATTTGACACACAGATAACACATGCAGCCATGGTATGTATACCTGTGTGTGATGGTGCACAGGACATTGCAGAGCTTGTAATACTTGCACAGAAATGTCGTGTCCTTGTACACATTGTGTTCCAGGGTGTTGCCAATCACTGAACATGTACACATATGCACCACAACCATGTACACTGTCATTAACTATGGCTGTCTACATTCACACTGCATGGACTTGATCAACACTTATTCTGCATGCTAACATGTGTGACGTGACTGTTTGCCTTGTGATACTGTCACCTACCTTCAACCAGTATTGAGTATGATTTGGATTTCTGTTGTGTGTGTGTGTATCTGCTGTAGTGAGGAGTGTGCATGTGTTCCTGTGTGCATGTGTTCCTGTGTGCATGTGTGCATGTGCAGACCATAACATGTGTTTCCTGTCTTCCTCTGACAGGTGCTGAGGTAGGGGTTTGCGAAAGCAGCAGGTGACCTGAAGCCACTGCCACGGATAGTGGTGATGATGACACATGTATTTTGGCACAGGGAGATTTGACAGGGTCTGTCATTGGTCTGCCAATCGACAGTACACAGCATTCAACCCCATCTATGAGCACACTCATACTGCCATTACATCCCTCACCACCAATGGCCATAGGGGGGGGACAGCATACAGTTGGCATTGACCAGGAGAGTGTGGTACCCATGGCACTTGCATCCCCTCACAGCAGCCATAGCCATAGACCCAGAATGGTACCACATAGGGGGAGGTCCAGGGGTTCTCGGGGGAGCACCACTGGACGTATTGTCCCTGGCAGGCGTGCCCTCACAGGTCTTACGATGACCACTATGTTCCGGGCTGTAATGCAGGCTCAGGCACGTATGGAACGGTACACCATGCAGGGACTTAGGGCGCAGAGGGCACATTACACTGCTATCAATGACAGCATCCATGAGATTGCCGGTGCCATCCGGACATACACCGAGGTCATTGATAGATGTTGGGGGGGAGACAATAGATGCCCTCCACAACATGTCTTCCTTGAGCCAGGACCGTGCAGGATGGTTGCAACATCGACGCAGACTCATGCCAGCAACAGCAACAGCTGGCAGTGGTCACGGACGGCCCACAGTTCACAGCCGCTCCCATAGTGGCAGTGCCAGCCCCAGCAATGCTGGGGCTGGCCTGTCCATTGTCCATCCCAGTAGACCATGTGCACGTGGCTCTGGCCAGTCCCAGCAGGGACATGGGTCCAGTCATCATACCCTTGCCTCTGATGACAGTACCCAGTCAGGGTTGGTACCCGATACTGTCCGTAGCACCCCTGCCAGGCACAGGTACTGTGTCCATGGCCGGAGACAGTGATCTGTACAGCCAAGCAAGTACAGTCTGTAGCTGTCCCACAAACCACCGTATATGGCAGCTACATGGTGGAGCTGTGTGCATGCAGACACACACACATTAACCAAAAAACTAGGGCTCTGTTAGAAAAATATGTATTAATGAATATGTTTAGTGCTTATTAGAAGCTAAAAGGGTTAACACATTTCATTCTATTTTATGTACAGCTTAATTCAGTATGGAATTAAAAGATGCTTTTCAAACTGCAGTATGCTTTCTGAAATTGCAAGATGCTCTCTGACCTAGTATTTGCTAGCACAGCAAAATTCATGTTTATGCCTTTTGGAAATTTACTGAGAAGCAGGTGATTATCTGCTAGGTCAGGAAAATTAATGAATAGAACAATACTGTTTTCTATAATGTTATTGAACTTGAACAATTAGCTCTGTTCATGTTATGAGAACATGCACAGCTGCAGAAAAGAAAGATACATCAAACAAAGACTGCTTGAAGAAATGAACTATAATCTGTACTTGCTTTGTGCTCGAATTAGCCATAGTACCTTAAATGGTAACATTACATAGTGAAAAGTTGTATCTGACCGGTGGTCCTCAAGGCCACGTTGTTTTTCTTAGGAAGTTTTTTTTTTTTTTTTGTAAACTTGATATGCCAGCAGAAAATCATGGACAAACAGCTGCTGTGAAATAATATTGAAAGAACTTGTGATTTACTATGTCAGCTTGGTAGACAATGTCTTGTAAGAAATGTATAAGAATAGCTTCACTTCCTCATTCTAATTAGACAAACTCTGTATTAGCACGTTTTTGTCTCATTGCTGAAAAATTAAAGTGCCTTAATCTGAACCTGCCATGTGTTGATCATTTTGAAGTTGTTTTTCCTTTGACAGATTGGTCCTCCGGACCGGAAACTCTCACTTCGCCTCAGGTCAGATGGGCCAGGTGGCATGAAACCATACGGGGAAGAAACCACATTGGTTCTTCTGCTCTGAAAGACCTCCGAGTGAATTGTCGTTCAAAAGAGGCCAGCCACTGTTCTGATCTGCGACTGGAGGACGAGTTATCACACGGACCAGAGACGGTCAATCACCGAGGCTCAGGTAAGGTGAGATTTACCTTTTTTTCTGTTTTAGATCAGGGACTTGATTTGAATTAACTGTCAGGAGATTTGTTTTGTACAAGTCAGGGACAGAAAGATTGCAGTCTTGTCATAGATCAGGGAAGCAGAATAGGTAAGACAGTTATTCTAGATAAACTGTGAAACAGTAAAGTCGTGGTACCACGTAAAAATAAGAAGGGTTACGTAACATTTCTTAACAGTTAGAATAATATGGGTAATAAGTGCACAAAAAGTTCCCAAGACCCATCGCTAACCGAAGATGCAAAATATATGCAATTACAACGTGCCGACAGTGTTAGATACTATACAAAATGGGTTAATAAATATGAATTTGATGGCAAATTAGAAAAAGCCTCGCTTATTAAACTTATCAAACAGTTTAAAACGGACGCAAAAGGTCAGGTAAAAAAGCAATGACAATTAGGCATTCCTCAGGCATACAGGTGGATTGAGGAAGCAAACCATAGGGAACAAAAAAGTAATAATTCAAAAGCTATGTTTCTAGATAAAGAAGACAATAATTTGGTAATAGCATCAGCCCCTCATCCCCCTCCACTTCCCGCACCAGAATATGAAGCGAATGGACAAGCTGATCCACCTCCGTTATACTCAGCTGCCACTGCGAAGCCAAGATCGTATGTCAGAGATCCCATCGAGACTAGGTCTCGAACATGTAACTTAAGAGGGGATAGTGAGTTTTATCAAATAAATTCACAAGCTATGAGTGAAGAAGAGATATGTCCACTCATAGAAGTACCAAATCCTCAGGCAGGACAGGCAGGGCAGGACCTGACTCTCCTAGTATATAGACCGTGGACACCGGAAGACATCCTTAAAGCCACAGAGGGAATTCCCTATCCAAAAGTTAATTTTTGAAAATTCTTAGAAGACTTACAGGGCATGAGGTTAAGTTATCATTTAAATGGAGAAGAAGTAGAAAAAGTAGTTCATATGTTCATAGGTTCATAGGTTCGTACTAGGCTATCTGCCCTAGGGCATTTATAAGTCTAGCCAGAGTGTGTGTGGCTTTCACCACCCCTTAGGATGAGAATACTAAGCCCTTTTAGGGTTTAGTTTACAGTGCCTCTGTCTAGTAGTGACACAGAGATGACCCCCGGGGTAAACCTACGATCTCCCATCCACTCGTCGAGATTTCTCTTGAATAGAGTGTACTGAGATTCTGTTCCAGAGTGTAGGCAGCCTCTGAGTTATGAATCTGTCCCTCCAGCACGTCCTATTTATTACTGTGTTGAGATTTAAGTCTCTTGTTCTCGTGGCTCTGATGGATTTGGATTTTCTGAGGTGTAGCATGCCCATTAATTCCGGATTGGACATGGCCTTGTACGTCAGGCACAGATCACCTCTGAGTAGGCGGTATGCGACTGAATAGAGCTGGAGTTTTTTCAGTTGGGCAGCATATGACATATGTTTAAGACCCTTTATCCTCTTGGTGAGGAACTTTTGGGGTCTTTCCAACTGCTGCAGGTGTCGGGTGAGATACATCCCAAATGGGGCATTATACTCAATCATTGGCCTGATAAGAGAAGAGTACAGGGGCACAATGACCTCTCTTGATCTAGATGTGAAACCCTTCATGATAAGGTGGGCAATATAGAAGGTTTTCCTAACCACTTTGGCAATGTGAGTGTCAAATGAGAGGTTACTGTCAACCTGGGTCCCTAGGTCCCTGATTACCTCTTCCGTACTTAATGGATTACCACCTATGTGGTAATTTGTCGGTACCTTGTTTTTCCCAAAGGGTATGACTACACATTTTTTGGCATTCAGCTTAAGGCCATGGTTCTGGCACCAATTATCCGTTTCTATGAGGCCTCTCTGAAGGATGTTTGTGTCCGCTGGAGTATCAATTATGGCGCCCAGTTTGCAGTCATCTGTGAACTTTGTCAGCCACAATCCTCCTATGTTTGCCTGTACCTCAGAAAAATAAATGCCGAACAAGAGGGGTCCCAGGACTGAGCCCTGTGGGACACCGCTTGTGACTGGCTTAGAGTCTGACATAGCTCCAGCAACTCTGACCCTGTGGGTTCTATCCTTGAGCCAGTTTGCAACCCATCTTGTGACATATGGGTTTACATTTAAGCTGGTGAGTTTGTCTATGATGCCCGAGTGGGGTATTGTGTCAAAGGCTTTTGCAAGGTCAAGGTAGGCTGTGTGAACTGCCTTACCCTCATCAATGACCTTAGTGACTGTTTCAAAAAAGTCGACCAAGTTCAAAAGGCAGGATCTGCCCTTGACAAAGCCAAACTGGGTAGGATCCAATGTCTGTAGGTCCCCAATGTCTTTGTTTATGAGTTCCATAATGATCCTCTCCATAGCTTTGCAGACCAGGCTCGTCAAGCTTATGGGGCGGTAATTTTCAGGGTCCATAGAAGCACCGCCTTTGTGAAGTGGGACCACTGTTGCCGTACGCCACTCTTTGGGTACATATCCTGTAGTAAGGCTAAGATTAAACAGCAGCCTTATGTGTGGGTTTAGTTCCTCTTGGAGTTCATGTAGCACACAGCCTGGTACACCATCCGGTCCCATTGATGCTGTGTTTTTAGCTTTAGAGAGGGCAGCTCTCACCTGGGCATCTGAGATGTTAGGGAGGCTACACTCTGCTGGGATAGTTATTTCTCCTTTTGGGGGGGAGGGGGAGGAGAAATTTGCACTGAACCTGTCTGCCAGAATGTTGGCAATGTTAGTGGGTTCAGTGTATTTTGTGTCATTTTGGACTAACTCTGAGCATATCTGGGAGTTTCCACCCAGGTTTCTAACGTAGCTAAAGAAGGCCTTGTGATTGTCTTTTGTGTCTTTTGCGATTTTTCTCTCAAAGTTGGCCTTGGATGATTTTATGAGTGATCGTAGTTTTTTGCTAGTACTGATCAGAGATGCCTTCCCTTTTAGGGATTTTGCTCTGTCATGTAGTAGCTTCCTCCTCCTGTTGTAAAGTTTGTTTATGGCTGGGGTTCACCAGACCGGGCGCCTGCCTTTGGGGGAATGGGTCTTGGTTTTATTTGGGATTGCATGATCCATGCATTCTTGAAGGTGCCCATAGAAGGCATTTGCAAAGGATTCAGCAGTGTGGGTTGTGGTTTCCACTGGCCCAGGGGCCTTGAAGGATACCACTTCAGTCTTAAGAAGTGTGAAGTTGGCTTTTGAGAAGTTCTTCACTGTGGTCTTTTGTGCAGGGGGTGGAGGCGGGATGTGGATTTCCAGTGAGATTAATTTATGGTCTGATCTTACCAAAGAGGGATATACTTCCGGTGTGGAGCATTTTGTCCCCATGTTTGTGATGATCAGCTTTAGTATATTGTCTCCTCTTGTGGGAATGGTGACTAGTTGTTCCATTGCATTTGAGTTTATGAATTCTAGGAACCTTTGGGCTAGGGTGTTGGGGCTTGAGTAATGTTCCCAGTCTATGTTTGGGTAGTTGAAGTCTCCCAAAATGATGGTATTTGGAGAGACATTCATACTCTCCAGTGTCTTCAGGAAGGCTGTGTGAGGTTCCTGAGTTTGAGAGGGTGGTCTGTAGCATGCTACAAACTGTAAGGCATTTTTGCCTATGGTTAGTTGCACCTGGATAGTCTCCGATGCTTCATGCATTGCCACTAACCTGGAGGTATGGGTATCTTTGATGAAAATAGATACTCCCCCTCCTTTTGCGGTTAGGTCCAAGTTTTGGGGCCGGAAAGCATGATATGAGGTAAAACCTGATAGTGCTGGGGTGCTCTCAGGAGCCTTGAACCAGGTTTCAGTCACTGCACAGACATCAATGTTCTCCATACTGAGGAGGGCTTGAGTGCATCTTGAGGTTTAGACTTCTGGCATTGAGCAGCATTACTCTTAGTTTTTTTCCACTTGTGTTTTCTAGGGAGGTAGGTTTGTTATTTGAGTCTTGCCTAAAAAAGGCACTATGGGGGTGGCAAGAGCCTTGGCCAATATCCGGAAGCCCAGGGGTGACAGGTGCAAGCCATCCCTTGTGAAGCAGCGTGGCTTGTCAAGCATGTCATACCAAGCAGACAGACATTGGATCCCCTTTGAATGACACCAGTAATTAAGCCAATTGTTAAAACTGATAATTTTGTCTTTGTATTGTGGCTTCATTCTTGGTGAGGATAAGATGCTGCTCAGGGTCAGGGTCATACCGGCCTGGGCTACATAATCAGAGAGCTCCTCTATGTCTCTTTTCATGTAGTCCAGGGAGGTACGTCTCAGGTCATTCACACCGGCATGTACAATGACTGAGTTATATTTGTACTTGCTGTGGAGTGACCTGAGTGCTTGTGTTATGTGACGGATTCTAGCTCCCAACAGGCAGCTTACTGTGAACTTTTCCTTGTTCAGTCTGGTGAGCGGGACGTCAGTGTGTCTGACTATGGAGTCACCTATTACAAGTGTGTCTGGCATGTTGTTTGGCCTTAAGGGCTGTGACTGTTTAGCACACTGACTTTGTGAACTATGTGTTGCATGTGCTATGTCTTGAGGTGGTGGTTGCTTGGGTGTCTGCTTTGGAGGCCTCTGTTGTTTTGGTAGATTTTTAATCAGCGCCTCCAAGTATGTTTTTGTGTGTTTATGTGTTTGGTTTGCAGTTGTGATAGTTCTATGTGAGACTGGGTTTGTGGTGTGCGTGGTTACCTTCTCCTCCTGACTGGTCTTGCCAGTACTGAATAGAGAGAGCTCAACCTCCAGTTTGGCTATATAGTTGCATCTCTTGCCTATATTTGTATTTGTTGGGAGGAGGAGGGGGTTGTCTGTGTACATGAGGCAATTGTAACATTGCCTCAAGATTCCCAGATTCACCAGCTGAACAGGAGACGACGCCAGCAACTGACCCTTCAACATGCTAGAAATAGTGAAAAAGATTGCTGTGTAACTGAGTCAGAAAGGACCTATAGGGAAATGGGTACTCAACAGAATTTAGGTGAATGAAGTACTTTCTTTGTTTAAGAGTGCTTTACCTGTGTAAAAAATGCTTTAGGAGCAAGCGCTGAGCCTTTCAGATAGAGTATAGGCTGTTTAGATTGCAAGTAGAACAGTTCTAAGGGAAAAATTGAAGAGCAGACTTGGCAGAGCCAGAAAAAGTTTAACCTTGTTTAACGCGGATTTTAAGCAGTGAACTACAAAAGAGCTAGGAATGGTCCCAAACAACCAATTACTACAGCTTCTTGTGCAGAGGTCACTTCCCCCAAGGACAGGTAGGCTGCTCAAGGCTCCCCACTCCCACTGGTGAGCAAAGAAACTTCCTTCTATCCAAGTAAGGTAATGGACAACACAGGAACTACACCACAGCCCAGAATACAGCAATGCCTGTATACTGGTCTAAACTAGTCGAGGAAGGCGGGAAAACAAGGATTATTTTTTTTTGTTTTTTTTTTGTAGAAACACACAGAAAATGCAGAGACAGTGATAAATTAGTTACACAGGCTAGCACACTTTAGTGGGCAGCCTTCACAGTTAAATTAAACAAACAAACAAGCAAACTTTCGATTAAATTTGACTAAATGTAACTTTAAGTGCAGATTTTAAAATAAATGCAGTAATCAGTAAAAAAAAAACAGTTCAGGCTAGTTTAAAGTAAGCAACAGAAGCTATTTCCAGTGAAAAAAAAGCAAAGATACTTAAATCCAGAAGGTAGTCGCTTTTCGAGTTCCTTGCTGCTAGGACCACTCTGTAAACCCACGTGGAGCTTGTCTGAGCAGTATAGCCAGAAAAAAAAATGCCCAGAGGCAGATTTTAAGCAGTGAACTACAAAAGAGCTAGGAATGGTCCCAAACAACCAATTACTACAGCTTCTTGTGCTGAGGTCACTTCCTCCAAGGACAGGTAGGCTGCTCAAGGCTCCCCACTCCCACTGGTGAGCAAAGAAACTTCCTTCTATCCAAGTAAGGTAATGGACAACACAGAAACTATACCACAGCCCAGAATACAGCAATGCCTGTATACTGGTCTAAACTAGTCGAGGAAGGTGGGAAAACAAGGATTATTTTTTTGTTTTTTTGTTTTTTTTTTGTAGAAACACACAGAAAATGCAGAGACAGTGATAAATTAGTTAGACAAATCGTAGGTCCAGATTGGCACATAATCAGTGGCAACTGGAATCCCCGTGACGCAGAACACAAGCCACTCCCACATAGCAATGCAGAATGGGATAACAGAGTGAAAGTTCTAACAGACTGAATCTCTGAGAACTGGAAACCTAGGGCAGACTGGACTTGCATTAATCAATGCATCCGACAGGAAGGTGAAACTGTTGACAGATATTATGCTAGATTATTAGTGTTTTAATAACCATTGTGGAATGCAGGTACCTGAAGACCAAACACATGATTCCCCGTATGAGCAGCAACTAAAGAATGCATTTTTGAAAGGCAGTATTTTGCCTATAAGCAGCTTTATTACAAAGCACATGGTAGACCATCGTACAAGTAGATTACAGTCACTACTTGAATTTGCTAGGCATGCCAAAAGACATTTTAACAGTAAAAAGAAAAAGAAAGCTCAAGTATTTTCTGTAGAAGATGGAGCAGAAGTTTATGTAGTACAGTCCGGAAAAAAGGAACAATCTGATAAACGATCAGAAGAGTTTGAAGAGAGAAAGAAAAGGGGTGAATGTTTTAAGTGCGGAAAGAAGGGACATTTAGCAAGGGATTGCAAGTAAAACAAGAAAGTAGCCATGGAAGATAAGGAGGGTGAGGACTGACTATATGATAGTCAAGAATCACTAGAAGGGAATAACTGAGAAAAGGCAAATGCAAATGTGATAGAAGGAGTAGAGGATGTGATAGAAGAAATAGAGGAAGTACAAGAAATCACAGATGGTGAAGAAAGTGAAATTTTGGACTTAGCATTATTGAGCCTAGAGCTCTATTTAGCAGACACAAAACCGGAAGTTACACTTCTGGTAGAGGGGAGGAAAGTTAAATTCCTGTGTGACTCAGGGGCTTCATGGACCCTGATACATCCTTCCAAACTACCAGAAAATTCAGAATCACTTAATTACATATTAGTGAAAGCAGCTAATGGACAGCTGTATCAGGAGCCACTCTCCCATAACATAGCAATAACTGACCCTGTTTCATGGATGACCCAGAAAAGCAAAATTGTTGTTCCTGCAAAATGCCCAGTAAACCTTTTGGGCAGAGATCTTATGCAGATATTTGGCATAGCAGTAGTTCTGACTATGCAGGTTATGGAAGCACAGCGACAAATGGAAACTTGTGGTGCGACCGGAGGGTGAAACATTTTATTGGTACAACCAGGACTTAGTCACGACTGGTCCAGGGGCAGTAACCGAAGAACTGATGAACATAGCCATCAGTAAGTCCCCCTCCCCTGACACTGATAAACAACATTTGTTGCACTGCACTCTGTATTATTGTAGCACACTAGGACCTGATAAGGAATATGAGCAAGAACTGTTTAAAAACCATGCAAACAGATTAGTATTACGTAATCTATACTGGGACACAGAAGGGAACAGTGTAGTTAGCTGTTCATTGCCCCAGGAATTCTTTGCACTCTATAAATCTAATTGATTACCACATGTTAGTTAAACAAAGGACAAGAATGTGAAATGGGCAGACCTTGGAGAAAAAGTCACAAAGTGGGAAAAACAAACAGAGCTAGAATTGTCAGAACAGGGAGTACAGAAGCAGAAATTGAATTGGATAACACAGACACACCCAGCTGTACACTTGCAGTCTAGCGAGGACAGCTGATTAGCACTCTTACTAGAAGAGGAAGAAAATGCCTTACGGAGCATACCAGAAACTCTGGTCAACAGGAAAATCAGATGTAGGACTAATTTGTACAGCAGGACCAGTTACTATTACGCCAAAATCAGCATTTAGACCTCAAAAAAGACAGTATCCCTTAAGAAAGGATGCAGAAGTAGGAATCAAACCTATAATAGCAGCTTTACTTAAGGAAGGAGTACTGGTAGAATCTCTTGATTCACCATATAATGCACTCTTATTTCCTGTCAGGAAGGCAAATGGAGAATGGCGTATGGTCCAAGACTTACAAGCTGTAAATGATGCAGTAATACCTAGAGCACCTACAGTGCCAGATCCACACACCCTATTGAATGATTTGAAGCCTCAACAGAAGTATTTTTCTGTGATAGATATTAGCAATGCATTCTTTTCGATACCGATACACCCTGACAGCCATCATTGGTTTTCATTCACATTTCAGGGAAAAAGGTATACATATATGCGACTACCACAGGGGTATTGTGAAACTCCAACAATATTTGCACAAGAGATGGCAAGCAACTTGGTGGGATTTAGCCCACCAAGAGGCAGCCAAATTTTACTTTATGTAGACGATATCCTGCTGGCAGCCACCACCCAGCAAGAATGCAGAGAAGATACCATAGCATTACTACAATTTCTAGCCACTCAAGGACATAAAGTAAACAAAAGCAAATTGCAGCTTTGGAGGAAGCAGGTTAAATACCTGGGATATGTAATATTCAAAGAAGGCAGAACATTAGATGAAGATAGGAAAATAGCAATTTTACAAGCTCCCAAACCGACTACCAAGAAGGAAATGATGTCCTTCCTGGGCAAGACTAATTTCTGTCGGAGTTGGATTCCAAACTATGCCTTGGAGTCTGCTCCACTGACCAACTTGATATACAAAAAGCCTATGGCAGCACAAGATTTATTACAATGGGCACCAGAAGCGGAATCAGCTTTCTACAAACTGAAACAATTGATAGCATCCTCATTAGTCTTAGGATTACCAAACTATCATAAACGTTTTTTCCAAACTGTAGATTGTAAGCAAGGTTACATGACATCAGTGTTAACACAGCAACATGGGGATAAGCAACGCCCCATAGCTTACTATTCGTCACAGCTGGACCCAGTGGCGCGATCCCTGCCCCACTGTGTACAAGCAGTAGCTGCAGCTGCAATGGCAGTACAGGCTTCGGCCTCAGTAGTGTTGTTCCACCCTCTCACATTGAGAGTGCCTCATGCAGTTGCGATTATTTTACTGCAAGAAAAAGTAGCATATCTTTCTCCTGCTAGACATCTTTCCTGTATGACTATACTCTTGAGCCAACCTCATATGACAATTGAACGATGTACAACTTTAAATCCGTCTACCTTGCTCCCGACCCCTGCAGATGGCACACCACACAGCTGCCTGCAGGAGATTGAGCAAAAAACACTGACTAGAAAAGATCTAACGGATGTTCCCTTGGATGATGCCGAGGTGACATATTACGTGGACGGCTCATGCAGAAGAGGTCCTACAGGACAGAACCTAGTGGGGTATGCAGTAGTTTCTGATACTGAGTTTTTAGAAGCGAAGTCTTTACCACACAACTTATCTGCACAAGCAGCAGAATTTATTGCCTTGACAAGGGTGTGTACCTTGGCAAAGGGTAAGTGTGTGAACATTTTTACTGACAGCCAGTACGCTTTTTCTACTGTACATGTTTGTGCGCAACAGTGGAAAAATAGAGGAATGATAACATCTACTGGTAAACCGATTAATCATGCGCAATTTATTTTAGATTTGTTAGAATCTATTCAGTTACCTCAGAAAGTAGCTATTTGTAAATGTGTAGCACATACCAAGCAACAGGATAGGATTTCAAAAGGTAATGCGAGAGCTGATACAGCTGCAAAGCAGGCAGCTTCATCTTCAGAAGTATTTCTTTTGAGTGAGGAATTACAACCTTCTGAGATTTTAGATTTAGAAATGTTGAAAACAATGCAGACACTTACTACGAGAGTAGAAAAACAGAGATGGATAAAAAGAGGAGCAATTCTTGAGAAAAGGCTGTACATCTCCAAAGAAGAAAAAACAATTTTGCCGTCTAACTTGTTTAGATATGCAGCTTTGTTGAGCCATGGGCAGTGCCATGTCTCAACAGGGGGGATGGTACAGTTAGTGAACTGAGTGTTCACTGCATATGGATTTACAAACTACACAAAAAAATTTTATGCAGCATGCCATGTTTGTAACAAGCATCATGCACAAGGGGCATTGAAGCCTAAGCAAGGGAGTTTCCCAACACCACCCATTCCATACTATCTGTATGGATTTCATAGAGCTAAACAAATGCGAAAATAAGAAGTATTGTCTTGTCATTATAGATATGTTTTCCAAATGGGTGGAAGCTTTTCCGACTAAAAATCCAGATGCAGCTACTGTTGCAAAAGTCCTTGTTAAAGAAATTATTCCTAGATTTGGCATACCGGAAAAGATCTACAGTGACAATGGCACACACTTTGTAAATCAAACTATACAACAGTTGAGCCGATATTTCGGAATTTCCTTAAAGAACCATTGTGCATACCACCCCCAATCCGCAGGATTAGTAGAGAGGCATAATGGGGTTTTGAAAAACAAACTTAGGAAATTAATTAGTGAGACACAAAAGAGCTGGGTGCACTACCTGCCTCAGGCACTGTTGGGCATGAGAACTGTTCCAAATGCAAAGGGGTTAACTCCTTTTGAAATACTGTTTGGGAGGGCATATTATATACCTCAGTGGAAACCTGTCATGCCTGCAGACCAGGAGGCCGACAGTTCACTTGCAGAATATATGACACGACTTTTAAGTAATAAACAACTTTTGCAGTTGAATTCTGTTTCAGATAAAGAACAAACCAGACCATCGGAAGCAGCAGTAGTCCCAGGCACGTGGGTCTGGGTGAAAGTTATCAAGAGGAAGAATTGGACCACACCAAAGTGGGAAGGGCCGTACCAAGTGCTACTGTCAACACCCACTGCAGTCAAGATCGCAGAGCGAGCGTCCTGGATTCATCTGACACACTGTAAATTGGTTAAAAACTTTGAACTGGACAAAAAACTTGTTACTGTTACACAAGAACAAAATGACCAGATATGGAGCAAATAGAAATGTAGAACAACCTCAGAAGTATTGCATGATCATTCTGTTGGCTATACTGATAACATTAATCTTTTTGTTGTGGCCTTTCCTTTTTCCAGCCACATGAGCTGAACTGAATAAACAAGATTCGTTACTTATAGACTGGCATCCGAACTTTAACACTTACCAAGCAATTAAATATGTGTATGCTGAAACTTTTAATGTTTCGAATTGCTGGATCTGCACAGCTATACCAACAGCATACAGGGGATTATTAATGACTGCTGTCCCCCTAGGGGTCAATGAAACATGGGAAAATTAGATTTTTGATACTACAACTGTGAAATCACAAGACAAAATAGCATTGTACCTGCCTGGTACACAAAAGGGAATTGTATGTTTTTACAAAAATGATACTGTACAGGTGGGCTGGAGCAATTGTAATGTGACTGTTCCTTACAAATGTTATATCAAAGCTAATAATGCAGGTTATATTTGTAATACAAACTATGATTCATATTTTGAACTTATGCACAAAACGGTTGATGAAGTACAACGTAATCCTGTTCTTTCTAAACAACTATCTATCATTGATAAGAAAATGTTTCATGCAGGGTAAGTATATATTAATACTAAAGTAGAGAATTGTTATTTTGTGTGTAGGAAAAAGGCATACAAATGGTTACCTGAGAATTGGTCTTGCAGTTGTTTTTTGGGTTGCCTGGTTCCGGCCATACGACACACTGCAGTTCTGCCTCAGGGAAGAATTCGAAATGTCAGAGAGGTCACCAAGAAACCTGGAAATCCAATCAAGGGACCTGAAAATCCAATGGGATGAATCAAAGCAGGCTGGAGAAACCATAACTCCGTGAAAAACAAAGATAAACTGACACACATGGACTTGAGTGACACTATTATATCATGGGCAGGTATAGCCCCTGCATATGGCGCAGTGAAATCGATTTGGGAGCTGAGTAAACTGTCCAAACTTCTAGAAGTAATGAGTAATGCAACTTTTTCTGCTCTTGAATTAGTGACTGATGAACTGAATGCTATGAGAACTGTGGTGCTTCAAAACCGCATGGCTCTCAACTTCACCCTAGCGGCGAAAGGTGGTACGTGCACTTTAATAAAAGAGGAGTGCTGCTCATATATTCCTGACAACCAACATGAGATGAACGACCATCTTGAGGTGATTCAGCAAGTGTCGGCCATGACCAAACCAGGCCCAAACCCACTGACGGATTTTTTCCAGAATTTGTTTGGGGGGTGGAGTAGCATCCTAATGAACATCCTGATTGCCATTTGTGTAGGATTACTCCTATTAGGAGTGTGTGTTTGTTGTGGTATTCCCTGCATGAAAAGATTAATCAAAGATTTTATAGACATGTCAGTTTCTGAAACTTTGTATCAAAGTACTGAAATTGAAGAACTGTTGAAAAATGAAACACTTTCCTAAGTTTAAACTAAATGACTCTCTTAACTGCAAATTCTGAACAGAAAGAGGTTAGGAGAAGAAGCAACTGTTTATGCTTTTGAAAATAGAATAAAAAGTATTAACAGGGGGGAAATGTTAGAAAAAATATGTATTAATGTATATGTTTAGTGCTTATTAGAAGCTAAAAGGGTTAACACATTTCATTCTATTTTATGTACAGCTTAATTCAGTATGGAATTAAAAGATGTTTTCAAACTGCAGTATGCTTTCTGAAATTGCAAGATGCTCTCTGACCTAGTATTTGCTAGCACAGCAAAATTCATGTTTATGCCTTTTGGAAATTTACTGAGAAGCAGGTGATTATCTGCTAGGTCAGGAAAATGAATGAATAGAACAATAATGTTTTCTATAATGTTATTGAACTTGAACAATTAGCTCTGTTTGTGTTATGAGAACATGCACAGCTGCAGAAAAGAAAGATACATCAAACAAAGACTGCTTGAAGAAATGAACTATAATCTGTACTTGCTTTGTGCTCGAATTAGCCATAGTACCTTGAATGGTAACATTGCATAGTGAGAAGTTGTATCTGAACGGTGGTCATCAAGGCCACGTTGTTTTTCTTAGGAAGTTTTTTTTTTTTTGTAAACTTGATATGCCAGCAGAAAATCATGGACAGACAGCTGCTGTGAAATAATATTGAAAGAACTTGTGATTTACTACGTCAGCTTGGTAGGCAATGTCTTGTAAAAAATGTATAAGAATAGCTTCACTTCCTGATTCTAATTAGACAAACTCTGTATTAGCACGTTTTGTCTCCTTGCTGCAAGATTAAAGTGCCTTAACCTGAACCTGCCATGTGTTGATCATTTTGAAGTTGTTTTTCCTTTGACAGGCTCACACATACAGACACACATTACATCAACATTGGCTCATGCTGTACTGTTGTCCCTCACACACACACACACACACACACACACACACACACACACACACACACACACACACACACACACACACACACACACACACACACACACACACACACACATGGACATGTCGATTGGATGGGTCACTGTCAGGCTCTGGCAGACAACAAAACACCCTGTGCATATGATGATACCTGTGCCACCTCCTGTTATCTGCATTATCGATGGAGGGACAGGCTAACATGGTGCTGATGCACAGGGTGACACTATAGCAGTGTAGCAATAATAGCAAGTTGTCAACAAGGAAGTGTAACTACGTCCTTGTAGGTATATCTGAGCAGGCATTATGCATCAAAGCTCTGTTTGTCAATGTAGCATTGTTTATACCACTGTTAGGTCTGAGTATGTATTATCCACCCTTGTGCCAGTTGGCTGATGTGTGATGTGTTGCCAGCATGTGTTAGTGAGTGGACAGTGCGTGTGTGATGTGTGCAGTACAGATTAGCAAGTGTACATCTGTGAACATGGTGGGTGCGCACTGTCTGGATGTACGTACATAGTGGACACATGGGACGTGTGGCATACTCTGTCATACACATTGTTAACATCTCATTGCATCTTTCAATGGCCAGTATACATTCTACTACAGTTATGTAATAACATGGGTAGACGTGTGTATGACATGGGTTGACACTGCTGCGGGTGATACCGTTAATATCAGTCAATAATTTGCGGTCTGGTAGTATACACAACCTCAACAGCATGACTATAAGCAATCATTGGATGATATCCTGACAAATGACACACAGTAGTAGGGAACCCAGTATCAATTGGATCCTTTCCGGTGCTACACTATAACACTAACCAGTGGTGATGACTGCCACCCATTACTGTGACCACACCTGTGTGTCATATAGCCCCCTTAGGTACATGCAGACACACTAGGGATGTGTCCATCCAAATCTGAGAATGCATGGATTGGCCTACAATGCATTCCCTGGATGGGACGCATATCCTACACAAGGGTATCATACAGACAGATACCTGTTGTCTGATACATGCTGTATAGCAGTAAGCCGACTAGGGCATAGTCATCCTCATGTACTATACATACTATCCCGTCAGTACCACACAGGTGGTAGCCCTCAACATGTATGTTGGGTACCATTGTGTACATACAGACCCATGTTATGTCATGTGTCCCTTGATATCCACATATCCATAGGTATTGTGGAGTTCCAAGGTGTATCACATAAGACATTAGAGGCCTGAATGCATATCCACAAGGTAGTCGTACACCTATAAAGACTTTCCATTGTTGGCAGACTTTGTTGTGTATGACCATGTCTGACATATACCCCAGGCATATACCCTCACTCACACTACTCTTAAGTAACTATCATGGGTGTGTGTGTGCTACAGATGACCTTGGCCACAGAACATGACAGTGGATGGCCATGTCACATACATACATATATGACCTACGATCTGAGAAGCAGCGGCACAACCTGTCAATGGAAACAAATGTATTCATGTAGTATGTAGGCTTCACACCTATGTACTGATTGAGGGGACATGTACACATATATATTTGCCAAGCAGATACCTGATGTGTGCAATGCACTTACTTTTGTCATCATGCTATGTCATACCATGGTAAAAGCAAAACCCACACAGCATTGACCAAGAGTGTAACACACAGGCAACATTTGCAGTATCAAACCCCCACCTAACTATGTCATGATACTAGAGAGAGGCGCATTAACATGGTGCGCTATTTGTCTTACTGGCTGGTTTCCCTTTCCCTGCTGTATTTGTAGGATGGTGACATCATCAAACTTTCCAAAGAGGAATGTACCTCTTTTAGTGTGTGTTCTCTGTCTCCAAAAAGGACACGCCTTTCAAAGACAATTGCACACATACTGTTTGCAGGATTCAAACCCCTACCGACCTATGTTATGATATTAGAGAAAGATGCATTAACATGGTGCGCTATTTGCTTTATTGGCTGGCTTTCTTTCTCCTGCTGTATTTGTAGGATGGTGACATCATCAGACTTTCCAAAGAGGAATATACCTCTTTTAGTGTGTTTTCACAGTCTCCAAAAAGGGCACTCCTTTCAAAGACAATTGCACACATACACCCCCCCCCCAAACACACTGTTTGCAGGATTCAAACCCCTATCTAGCTATGTTATGATACTAGAGAGAGACGCATTAACAGAGGTCATTATTTGCTTTATTGGCTGGTTTCTCTTCTCCTGCAGTATTTGTAGGATGGTGACATCATCAGACTTTCCAAAGAGGAATGTACCTCTTTTAGTGTGTTTTCACAGACTCCAAAAAGGACACTTTTTTCAAAGACAATTGCTCATTTACTGTTTGCAGGATTCAAACCCCTACCTCACTATGTTATGACATTAGAAAGTGCCGCATTAACACTGTGCTCTATTTGCTTTGCTGGTTGGTTTCTTTTCTCCTGCTATATTTGTAGGATGGTGACATCATCAGACTTTCCAAAGAGGAATGTACCCCCTTTACTGAGTTTTCCCAGTCTCCAAAACGGGAACACTTTTCAAAGGAAACTGCACACATACACCCCCCCCCACACACACACGCACACATTTTGCAGGATTCAAACCCCTACTTAACTATGTTATGAGACTGGAAAGAAACGCATTAACATGGCGCGCTATTTGCTTTATTGGTTTCCCTTCTCTGCTGTATTTATAGGATGGTGACATCATCAGACTGGACATGGTGATGTGTGTACACTTTGTTTTATGCCATTCCAGGAATGGTCCATGTGGGTCAGCAGGTGTTAACAGCTTGAACATGACCTCAGTATCCTTACCTTGTGTGATCAATCTGTGGACACATTGACATTCCATCATATGTCAACACATATTTATGCACAGCTTCTTGGTTTTGTGGATACTACATGTGTCTGGGATGTTGATAAAGGGCTATTCAAAGTCTATGTGACACATGTGTAGATGTGTTCATTGATGTGTGTCCTGGGGGGCTGCCTTGCAAACAGTCTAGCATGTTTGGGAACCATGATCCGCACATGAACATACCACAGTCGGTAGGGTTGTGTGTGTGTCAGTTTCCAATAGCTCTGTTTATGATTGCAACCATGATGGACTCCATGTCCTTGCAGATCAGACCTCATAGGAGTACTGGACTTGACTTCCCATGGTGTGTTGTGCACCAACACTTGTGTGGAGTGCCATATGTAGCTGTAACACATTCAACGGTTCCACTTGCTGTGTAGGTGGTGCGGCTCAGCTGACTGTTCAGGTGCATGATCTGTTTGCTCTGTAGTTTGTGCATGACACATATTGGGAATCAATGTATTCCACCTGCTGCCATGCTTTTGTCAGTGGGGATAGCTGCTCATCCATTCTACATGTGATATCTCCTGGTATGATGATGTGGACTATTGTCAGTGGGGGATGGGTATGTACATATGGGCCTGTCTGGCATGATGTCGGCACTGACACTCAGATACAGTTGGCCCTGACACAGGACATATATGGGTGTACATTGATATTTATGACATAGCTGAAGGAGGTGTCATGATTCAGTCTGGACTCCTTCTCCGCTCCAATTTACAAAACACTAACGAACATGAGCATTAATCCCTGTTATACTCTTTTACATTCTTAACACCCTACTGATCCTTTGTGATCAGGCTACAGAGTATGTCATTATAATATCCTGGCATGTCCAGGGGTCGGTTTTGTGTGTACTCTTCAGTCCAGCTGGTGGATGTTGTGATTTTGACACAATGTCACATCTGCCTCATGTACACAGACAACCCTCTCCTCCTCCCAACAAACTCAGATATATGTGTGAGATGCACATATATAGACATACAGGGTGCTGAACTCTCTCGACCCATGACTTGCACAGTCTATCAGGTGGTGAAGGTAACCACACACACCACATATCAGTCTCACATATCCTCTCCAGCACTCAAACCACATTAGCACACATTGACATACTGGGATGCTGTAAATGTACTCTACCTAAGCAGCAGAGACCTCCAAAGCAGACACACACACACCTGCTACCCCACTACAATACCCACATATCACAAAGTTCACAATATCAGTGTGCCACACAGTCACTGCCCTTTGGGCTAAACAACACACCTAATACACTTGTAATAGGTGACACTTATGTTCAGATACACTGGCGTACCACTCACCAGCCCTGACAAGGGAATAGTCACTTTGGGCTGTCTGTTGGGTGCCAGGATCTGCCGCATAACACAGGCAGTCAGGTTACTCCAAAGCAAGTACAAGACTGACACCATCATTGTCCATGCTGGTGTGTGTAACCTCAGACGTTACTCCCTGGACCACATGACATGATACATGGAGGTACACTCTGATCATGTAGCTCAGGCCAGTATGACCCTGACCTTGTCTAGCATCTTACACCCACCAATTATGATGTCACAGTATACGGACACACATATCACATTTAACAGTTGGCTAACAAATTTGTTTCATTCATAGGGGATACAGTGTCTGTCAGCATATGGTGACATGCTCAACATGCCATGTAGCTTCACTATGGACAGCTTGCACCTGTCACCCTTGGACTTTGGTATGCTGGCTAAGGCTCTTGCTACCACTAGAGTACCTTTTTTAAGCAGGGCTCAGAAGACAAACCCACCTCCATAGACATTACAAGTTAAATGAAACTAAGGGTAATGCTGCTCAACAACAGTTGTGTTAACCTCATATTGTGGCCACTCAGGACTCTCCTCAGTATGGAGGGGAGCAATATCTGTGCACTGACAGACACCTGGTTCAGGCTTGCTTATGCACACCAGCACTACCAGGTAATGTTTCATACCATGCTGTCTGACAACAAGACTTGGAACAGACAACACAACCAGGGGGAGTATCCATATACATCACAGATACACACACCTCCAGGTTCGTAGCACTGCACAAAGCATCACAGACCATACATATACAACTACCATTGTGTAATACTACCTTTCAGTTTGTTGTCTGCTACAGAACACACTCCCAAACTCAGTAAACACACTCGGCTTTTGTGGGAACTATGGAAAATATGAAGGTCTCCACAGACACCATTATATTGTGTGACTTCATATACACACATATTGACTGGGGATACTACTCAAGTCCCAACAACCTCACCCAACAGTCACTATAATTTGTGGACTCATATGCTTTGGCACAACCAGCCAGCACAGCCACAAGGGGGAATACATATTGGACCTGCTCATCACCAACATGGGGACTCTATGTTCCACACCAGCGATATACCCCTCATTGGTAAGGTCAGAACATACATGTATCCCACAGGACATACATATACCCTCCACACACCCATCCTGGGTAATCTTGGTGAACTTCTCATGAGCCAACATCTCACTTCACCAAAGCAAGGTGGTATCCTTCAGAGATCCTGAGACAGTGGCATATACGGTTCACACTGCTGCATCCTTTACATACACATTCTATGGACACCTAGTGGACTGCATGGATTGTGCTATCCCAAATAACAACAAGACACACTACTACAATGGCAGGGTTCCTGTCTGGTAGACCCCAGCCATTAATAAGCTGTACAACATCAGGAGGATGCTACTACATGATAGAGCACAATCCCAGACTGGGAAGGCATCTGTGATCTGTACTAGCAGACAGCTACAATCACTCATGGACTTTTCTAAGGGCCGCTTCTACCAGGCAATTGCTCCTGACACGTAGGACTATCACATGGCCTTCTTCAGTTATGTCAGGAACCTGGGTGGACACTCACTGATATGCTGTGAGTTACTGCATACTGACTAAACCTACCCTGAACCCACTGGCATTGCCTACATCCTGGCAAACAGGTTCAGTGCAGATGTCTCCCACCCATCCCCCCTAAGTAACAACTATCCATACCAACAGAGTATAACCTCCCTGACATCACACAGTAACAGGTGAGTGCTGCCCTCCCCACAGCGTACATCACAGTATCAATGTGACCAGATGGTATCCCAGCCTGCATCATACACGAGCATCATGACAAACGCAACCCTCACATTACATCACTGTTCAATATCGGAGTTACCACAGGATATGTACCCAAGGAATGGTGTACTGCGACAGTGGTCCCGCTCCATAGAGTTGGTGCCACAACAGACCACAGACAATATTGCCCTATAAGCCTATGTAGCCTGTTCTGCAAAGCTATGAAGCATATTGTCATAGGACTCCTACACATAGACATGGGGAACCTACAGACACTGTGTCCTACTCATTTCAGCATTGTTGTGGGCAGATCTTGCCTCTTGAACCTGTAGGTATTTTTTAAATGGCTAACAGGTCCATCGACATAGGGACGGCTATCCACACAGCCTACCTGAACCTTGCAAAACCATTCAACACAATAACCCACTGGGCCATTATGCATAGGCTCACCAGCGTCAATTTGGACACATATCTCACACAATGGATTGATACCTAGATCAGGGATAGCACCCACATGGTCAGAATTGCAGGTGCCATGTCTGACTATACACCAGTTACACATGGCATCCCACACAGCTTGGTCCTGTGATCTCTCTTGTTCAGTATATATTTGTCTTATGTACAGGCTATCACAGGGGGAATATTGCTGAACATGTTTGCACTTGACTGCAAACTGGGTGCCATGATCAACTCTCCAGCTGCCACATGCATACTCAATCAGGGTCTCACAGAGATGGATGACTGGTGCCTGAGCCATGGCCTACAGCTAAATGCCATTAGTTGCATAGTCATCCCCTTTGGGAGTAACAACATGACCACACATTACCACATAGGTAGTACTCCATTACATATAGTAGGAGTTGTTAGGGGTTTGGGGACATCACTTGTTCGTACTGTCGCCTTTAACCTTCACGTTTCCAAAGTGGTTGGACACAACTTCTATGTGTGCCACCTTATCCCATATGGTTTCACATCTAGATCGAGTGAGGTCATTGTGCCCCTATACTCATCACATCCATGCTTGGTTACAATGCCACATTTGGGGTGTACCTTACCAGACACCTGCAGCAACTGTACTGGCCACGGACGGTCCTCAGCAAGCAGATCTAGGGACTCATACAGATGCCCTGCATAGTTCAGATGCAGTAACTCCAGCTCTACTCAGTCACTTATCACTTACTCAGATATGATGTGTGCCTGTTGTTTACAGCTATACCCAAACCAGAATTACTGGACATGCTCCACCTCAGGATATCCAACTCCCTTGGAGCTACACACTGCAGGGACGTATACTCAGCACAGATTTTAATAGGACATTGTGGAGGGACAGATTCTTATCCCAGTGGCACCAATCACTACAGATTGTAATCCCAGTTTCACATAGGCAGAGCCACCCACTGACCACCTAATGGAGACATCTTGATGAATGTATGGGTGATTGTATATTTACCCCTGGGATATCTTCTGTGTCCCTGCTAGACAGAGGCACGCTAGAATAAATGTACATGGGCTATCTTGTGTGACCTACTATTCACACACACAGTGTAGTAATCTGACAGGGTTCCGAATGTCAAACACACTCTGGCTAGGCTTGTACATGCCCTAGGGCAGATAGCCTAGTATCGACCTCTGAACCTATGCTAATGTTCAAGATGCACATTGTTTATTGCTGATACTGTTTGCTGGTCTTTATCATCTTTGCTTTACCAGTTTCCATGAAGAACTTCAGTATCTGCAGAACATATTTGATTATGACAGGGTTCCACTATATTATAGATGTGTCTGTTGTCATATAACTGTGTGCACAGGGCGGATTGCTGTATAGTGACAGGTTCCTGGGTTAACACATGCAACTGCCAGATATGTGTGGCCCACTGCTGTGCTCAGACATGGTCTAAGTGTGCGAGCATGCCCAGTTCTGAAATTCCATCTTTTGTTGCATGACATTTGTCTCATTTATTCAAGTGTGTGAGCATGCCCAATGTGACCCTTCAGTATGTTGCTATCTGAGGTCCACTACATTTGCTGATGTGTGCGAACATGACCAGTATTAACAGTTGTACTGTGTGTGTTGGAAGTCAGGTTCTGTTCTCACTGCAGGACTCACCTTTGTGTCATAACTCAACAAGGATTATGCTGTGCCTGCAGGGTTTCCATGGAATACTTTGCATAGACATATCAACATTCCACCATACAGGTGGACCACTGCAATACTGTCATGGTTTAGTGGTTCAGTACTCTGGCTATAGTGCATGGTATCCTGGGCTCAAGGCCCATCACTGCTTTATATTTTCATACTGAGCAGACCAGACTGCTTAAGGGCCTGTTAAGCAAATATGAGCATGTTGGCTTTTGTTCAGCTATGCCCTACTTAGACCAGGCTTGTCTGACATTGCTCAGTATTCACCAACATTGCTGGACGTTGCCCAATATTACTGAACATTGACCACAGTTGTGCTAGTTGTGTGTGATTTTGTTTGCATATACTACATGGTGGTAATTGCTGTTTAGCACTGCTTTATATTGCTTAACACATGGCATTCATGCCTTAGGTGGTGCTGCAGGGCTGCCTATGTCGGATGCACATACTACACTCCCTGCACATGTTTGGAAGCAGGTAGTGTCAACTTAGGCATCCCTTTTACTTTATATGCGAGTCGGAGAGGGGTATCATTTCCAAAGTTCCTACTGAGCCAGTGTATGTGCTATGCGTTGCCTCTTTGCCAAGGCCAAAGCATACTGGGCATGCCTCCTTCTGCCTACTGGGGCAGGCTCATGTTGTTCCTCCTCCGAGTCATGCTCTGCTTGTGATGGCCTTGGCAATGGTGGGGGCTGTTTGGCCCAGGCCTATGCTGGTCCTGCTGCAGCTGTTTTCGCAGGATCATATTATGTAGCATAGCACATACCATGACAATTTGGGTACATGTAGTTGGTGAGTACTGCAAGGCTCCACCAGATGTGTCCAGGCACCGGAACCATGACTTGAGCAGCCCAAACACACGCTCTATTATATTACGTGTTTGTGCTTGTGCCTCATTATGGTGTTCCTGTTCAGGTGTGTGTGCGTTTCTGATGGGTGTCATCAGCCACGGCTCCAGTGCATAGCCAGCATCCCCCACTAGGAGACCATGTGGGATATGCCCATTGGCAAATGTCTGGTACAGCTGCGTCAGATGCCAGATATGGGAATCATGGTAGCTTCCAGGGCAGACTGCACACACATTCAGTATTATGCCCTGGGCATCACACATGACCTGGCAGTTGATGGAGGGGAAGCCCTTGTGGTTGAAGTAGACCCTACCCTGCTCACCAGCTGGTGCTTTGATGTGTATGTGCATGCAGTCTATTGCACCCACTACCTCAAGGTATTCTGTTATTTGCTGGAAGAGATGCATATTGCTGGCCAATACCTCATGGGAATTGGGGAAATATACATAATTACCGACATGTGCTGACATGGCATCCAGGAACTGGTGTAGTACCCTGGATGCTGATGCCTGTGATATCCCCATCATATCACCAGTTGGTCTCTGGAAGGTACATGTTGCTAATATTCTTAGGCCAACACATACCTTGGTTTCCACTGGGATGGGTTCCCCTCTGTTGGTTCTGTGTGTGAGGCATGGCCTGCACAGCTCAACAATTTGCTGCAGGAGGTCTCTGTCCACTCTATAGCGCTCCACTATCTCCAGCTCATGTAGCCCCTGGTAGGTTACCCTGGGCCTGTACAATCTTCTCCGTCTCCTCACTGTGGGTTGTTCAGCAGCATTTCCATTGTCACCACCATCAGCATGTTGCATATGTTGCCTTATAACAGCAATGGCAGCCCCTAACATTTCTTTGTCTCAGTAAAGCTTTTTTCAGTTTTCACTTCTATTAGCTTACTGCAGTGTCTGTTGTGAGAAACATAATGGACTGTTGTTGGCAGAGTTTTAAGTGCTAGGCAGGGCTGGGCTAGTGTACTGCCTGTGTAATTGCCTGATTCTGATTGTTTTCTCCTGCTAGCTCTGCTAGTACTCCCTGGTAGCTTCCTACTATTTGTTGTGCTTCCTTTTTCCTTTCTGTTTCCTCAGGGGGGAGCACCGCGCACACAAGTGCAAACACACGCACAGCAGCTAACACGCGTGCACACATGCTTACACAAACTAAAACTTGCTTATTTGGGTTAAAACGTGCGCACACCAGCGCAAATGCACTTACAACTCTTTAAACAACCTTATACATGCTTACTCTGGCTTAAACACGTGCACTCACGCTTACACGAGCGCACTCTGTCTTACTCGGGTTTACAGGCGCGCACACGCACGCATACCCACTCAGCAAGAAACGTTGGTGTTATCCACGGCATACACCTTCCATTTCTTGGCTTTTCCTAGCCTACCTGTTGACACACCTCTTTCCATGATGTCTAAATGACAGCGGACACATGCCACTCTGCTCCAATGAGCTTCACTTCTTTCATACATACCCCCCTCATGATGTCACCTATCTTCTACTCTGTTACTCCCCATATCCTACTCCTACACTCCACTGACTGTGCTCATTTGCTATGTAAACTAGCGATTTACTATCCTAACACTCATTTACATAGGATTGCCTACTAATGCTTGTTTACATGTCTTAGACTGAGCTTCCCCCCTTAGCAACCTCTGCTCGGTGGCCATCTTGTCTTCAGCCTGCCATTCCCTTGCATTGTATATCACCACTTTCAATAAAATCCACATTTGTGGGTTTTAATTTGTAGTATTCTGTGTTTTAGAGCACAGCCCATTTGTGTGGCGCTGCGCTACGCTTAAACATCGGAAATCGGCGAAAAAAAATAAAATTATTTTTATTTTAATTTTGCATCAGGGAACATTTCCATTGGCCGTATATTTGGCCATTGGCATGCGTCCTGCACTGGATGCAACCTTTATTTGGAGCTGTCACGTCTCCGTTTTGCTGTTTGCAGAATGGTACTCAGTTGTCAACTGAGTACATTTCTGCAAATAACACTGCTCTTACTCAGACAGGTTTGGGTTTCCTGAATCGCAAATCTACCTCATTTGCATGCCTTTCACCTGCAATTGAGGTGATTTGCATGTCCCAGCCCTGTCTGTTTAAGAGCCGTTTTAGGAGCTCTCTTACACGCCCCTACAGGCTGTTCCTGGATCGCTCGTCAGACATGATGACTGCATGGAGTCTTACTCTACTCTTAGACTCCGTGCAAGCCATCGTGAATCCGGCCCTATGACTTGTGCACCCTCGTTCAAACAAGTAAGAAATTGTGTAAGTGTATCTACTGTTCCTGTCCAAATCAAGATGGTGACATCAATAAAATATTAAAAAATGTACTAATATGTTATATTTAAACAAACAAATATTTTCTTTCTCCTATGTCGTTATGAATAAGATGGTTAAATCAACAAACAAACAAACTAATAAAAAGCAAGCGGCACTCGAGGCAGGTCTTCACAGTTTTAACAGTTTTTACAGTTTTCACTGTGACAAACGGATGATACATTCTTGGCTTCAGATCTTTACTTCAATACTTAAACACTTGAATACTTGGCGACAATATTACTATACAAAAAACACACTCTTGACTTAAAGCGCTTTTCGTTTGCATTAAAGCAAACTTCATCAGAAGTCAATACTGTTACAGAGTGGCACAATTTAAATTACTCATAAGGTGACATGTTTAAAGCTCACCTGTGCAACAACAGTGATGCTTAATGCTGTAACAGCTTAGGCAAACTACTGGAAGGCTGGACAAAAAGGCTTAAGTAAAAGTTAAACTGAAACATTTAACCCTGATTTATAATCAATACACTCTAAGTAAAAACATATGAATTAAATTTAAATTTTTTTAATGTACACAATAGTGCTACAAAATAAAATGTTATAAAATTATTATGTTCACACTTAAAATACAATCATCCCAAGACCCTATATTTAAATATAAAATTAACAAACCAATATATCTTATGCACTATGTTGTTATTTTACTATAAACACAGATGTATGTACCTAACGACACAGGTTTTTACCTTTTAGAATGCAGCTGATAGAACACATATCATTTAACCCAGGGAACATATAGGCGTCCAGTCGTATTTGCCATGCCAATTCCAGTTCTTCCAACTATAGTGGGTTAAGACCCCCTCTTAAATGAGGTGTAATTTGGTCTGTTGCCATATAACTAAATCCATGACCATGATGGGCATGGACATGTTTGGCCAATGCATTTTTCAACTTGATTTTACTGATCGCATATTGATGTTCATATACTCTATCTCTAAGCCTGTGTTCAGTTTTCCCGATGTAAAACGCAGGGCAGCATTTGCATCTAGCGAGATAGACAATAAATTTTGATTGGCAATTAAATTTAAATCTCACCTTATATTGTGAATTATTCACTGAAAATGAACTAGATTGATCCATATATCTACAATAACTGCAAGCTTCACATTTGAACATTCCAGTTATCCAAGGGAGTGGGCGGAAAGCTGATTCCAATATATTTTTAAGATTCTTCCCTTTCCTAAATGCCATATGTGGGGTATCACCTAATTTGGCTAATACAGCTGATGACATTCTCAATAAATTCCAATTTTTCTGTAAGATATCAATTATCAAATGGCTATCACAACTAAAAGTTGTGATAAATTTGAGGGGTACTCTACTATCATTGTTATATGACCAGCCTACTTCTTGGTCAGGTGTATTTACTGATTGAATAATACCTTCACTGCAGACTTTAGCCATTAGAATTGGGGAATACACAGAGTTTATTCTCTTCGATTTAACTTCATCTATCAATGTATCAATTAGGTTTTCTGGGTAGCCACGACCTAGAAACATACCTTTGAGCCGATCACATTCAACAACAAAATCACACAGTTGTGTGTTGATATGTGCTGCTCTAACAAGTTGACCCTTGACAACTGATTGTTTCTGATGGAAAGGGTGGTTACTTGAAAAATGTAGGAAGTCATTTGAGTAAGTTGCCTTCCTGTATATACTAGCTTGGAAGCAACGTGAAATCCTGTTTTTTACTAATAAGATGTCAAGATATGCTATTACCTCTGTATCAAAAGATAAAGTAAATCTAAGAAACTCTGTTGTCTGATTCAGGTACTGAACCAAGTCAGTGCTTTCTTGGGATGACCCCTTCAGCAGGATAAAAATATCATCCAGAAACCTCGTGTAGTATATAATATTCTTTTCTAAGTCAGTGTTGTTGAAAATAAACTCGGTTTCCCATTGTGCTATAACAATGTTGGCAAAACTCCCGCCACAAGGTGAACCCATGGCGACACCAGATCTTTGCAGGTAAAAATTTTCCCCAAACATAAAGAATTTTTTTGTAAGGACTAAATCTAGTAATTCAGTAATTAAACTGATTTCACTTGTTGAAGCCTCTTTTTGTTTGAGTCTAATAGCTACCCAGTCAATGCCTGTCGTATGAGGTATGCAAGTATAAAGGTCCTTAACATCTATAGTCAAGAAGTTGCATTTATCGCTATAGTCTAACTTGTTTAAACCTTCCAAAAAGGACCATGAATCCCTACATACCTGTGTCTCAGTTGTCAAATACTTTTTTAACAAGCTATCAACAAACTTGGCTATAGGATACGTGGGTGAATTGCGGCCATCCACTAACGGTCGCATAGGTGGTTGTTCTAAACCTTTATGTAACTTAGGGATCCCGAACATGTACGGGTATCTTGGGTATGACACTGACAAGTAGTTGTATACTTTCTGTTCTATCCTACCATCAGTAAGTAAATCTCTTATACACATATTGATTAACTGGTAGGCTCCGCTGAGCTCTGATCATGAACTGGTCTGATATGCTGGGGTATCAAGAAGTTCCTCCATGCGTGAATCATAATTACTAATATCAAATATTGCTAACCCACCTCCTTTGCCTGGTTTACATACTCTTATTTTTTGGGATTTAATAAAATCCAAGAAATCCCTTTCTTCATTGCTTATATTAGATTTAAAGCCTTTCTTTCCTCTAATCTGAGGAATCTGCTGAATATCAAGCTCACATATCTGCTCAAAAACTTGCAATAGTGGGTTTAAAGGAGGACTAAATGTACTCGAGAGGAAGAGGGAGTCAACGTTGTGAGACTTGTCAGCATGATTAACCATCAACAGGAACAAGTTTAACTTCCTTACATATAGTTTTATATCTATGATTTTCTTAACAAAATCCAATTTCTGAGTTGGAACAAAGGTGTGACCTTTTGCCAACAGGTCAGCCATATCTGGCATTATAATAGTGGAGGAATAATTATAAATCTTGAAGTCACCTTTCCGATTAGCCACTATAGATGGGCCAAATTTAGTGTTTAATGGACCCATGCTAACATTATTTTCACAAGGAACTAAATCGTTGGTGACCATGTTTAACTGCTCAGAGTCGTAGCTGTTGTTCTCACTCAATATTATTTCCTCCAATTCTTGTTCCTGTTACTCTGCCTGTTGTTTGAAGGATAGTACCTTTGTTTCGGTCTTGCTCCCATTCGGTTCCCATCCTGAAAATCACGATTGTTGATTTGGTTCACCTGGGACTGTGTATTACTAGTTGTTTTAGAGTTATTGAGTATCCACTCACTTCGTCTATCTACCGTTTCCTCATTAGGTCCAATATGGCTCGATCTATCACCGGATTCATCTCCAGAAAGGACGACTTTGGTGTCTAGATGCTCTTGGTTTGAATTGTTATTTCCAGTAACATAGTTCATGCTTCTAATACCTGGGGCCAAATGATTATTGATATTGTTAGATTTAGACCATACTTGGGCAATAGCTGGTTTGGGATAAGCTACCCCTTGTTCGTATGCCTTTAAATCCCTACTCAGCTTCCTGATTTTGTTTGATTTCAATTTAACCAAATGATCGTCTATACTAGAAAAAATATGGCTGTATTCGAATTTATAGCGCCCAAAGTTAAAGTCATTTTTGATTTTCATGTCTAACTCAGTTACAGACTTAATCAAATCATCCACCCACCTACTGTAGTGTTTAATAATGGTTTCCATCAATTCCAAACCTTGTCTTTCAAACAGGTTGATTAAGTCCATATGAAGGGTTGAACCAGCTTCCAGCCCCGTAGGAAAATGATGGCATCTTAAACCTTTCGGCACAATCTTGAATTTAAGACATTCCTGGAAATATGCTATTTCAAGCTGCAGTTTCTTAACTTTAACTAAATAATAATCAAATAATTTCAAATCAGTCACAAGTGTAAAAATGTCATTATTACCGCCTTCAGCCGAATCACTCGGTAAACTCTTGTTTACACCTCCAGTTAAAAAAATTTTATCTGACAACCACATTGCCAGAGGTTGAATACAAGGTGATCCAATAAGCTGCGAGGAGTTGTTGTTATTGTTTGGCACTTCCATCCTGGCGTTACCTCCTTGAATGAAAAAATCATTCCCCAAGTTCTGTATAGGTTGCAACCATTGTTGTAGATGTGATTCACCATTGTTTGAACAGCGTGTTGCTGTTTCACCAAATCCGGCGGCCAGTCTTGACACACCCGGCCGCTCATTAAGTAAAAGAACTTGTTCAGCATGCAGGCCAGAATCTGTAATTGACGATCTTATAGGCGAGTAAGACAAATCCATTCCTTGGGTACCTGGGTTCCTAGTTGTCATTTGTAAACCTGGGTTTTTTACCAGCGATTGAACAGACCCACAAATCAGTCACTGATTTTCGTCAATACTGTCAAGTCTATTCATGATCGACTGGATCTGTGCAGCAAAATAACTTAACAAAAGAACTTAACAAAGACTAGGCACCACCATTGCTGGTGTCAGTTTTACTTTTGTTTAAACTGCTGCTGCCTTCCTTTTGGCTATTACGAGTTCCAATGATAGCGTTATTGTCACTAGTATTATTGCCCATGTCCATGATGCTCTCACATTGAGCCTCGTTGACTGCTGGAAAAAGACACTGGCTCCTGGATGCTTCAAAAGATATGACTGTTAAATCCACAAACAAACAAACTAATAAAAAGCAAGCGGCACTCGAGGCAGGCCTTCACAGTTTTAACAGTTTTTACAGTTTTCACTGTGACAAACGGATGATAAACTCTTGGCTTCAGATCTTTACTTCAATACTTAAACACTTGAATACTTGGCGAAGATATTACTATACAAAAAACACACTCTTGACTTAAAGCGCTTTTCATTTGCACTAAAGCAAACTTCATCAGAAGTCAATACTGTTACAGAGTGGCACAATTTAAATTACTCATAAGGTGACGTGTTTAAAGCTCACCTGTGCAATAACAGTGATGCTTAAAGCTGTAACAGCTTAGGCAAACTACTGGAAGGCTGGACAAAAAGGCTTGAGTAAAAGTTAAACTGAAACATTTAACCCTGATTTATAATCAATACACTCTAAGTATAAAACATATGAATTAAATTTAAATTTTTTTTTATGTACACAATAGTGCTACAAAATAAAATGTTATAAAATTATGTTCACACTTAAAATACAATCATCCCAAGATCCTACATTTAAATATAAAATTAACAAACCAATATATCTTATACACTACGTTGTTATTATACATTGATAGATGAAGTTAATCGAAGAGAATAAACTAGGTGTATTCCCCAATTCTAATGGCTAAAGTCTGCAGTGAAGGTATTATCCAATCAGTAAATACACCTGACCAAGATGTAAGCTGGTCATATAACAATGATAGTAGAGTACCCCTCAGTGATTGTGACCCATGTTTGAAATTTATCACACCTTTTAGTTGTGATAGCCATTTGGTAATTGATATCTTAAAGAAAAATTGGAATTTATTGAGAACGTCACCAGCTGTATTAACTAAATTAGGTGATACCCCACATATGGCATTTAGGAAAGGGAAGAATCTTAAAAATATATTGGAATCAGCTTTCCGCCCACTCCCTCGGATAACTGGAATGTTCAAATGTGAAGCTTGCAGTTATTGTAAATATATGGATCAATCTAGTTCATTTTCAGTGAATAATTTACAATATAAGGTGAGATTTAAATTTAATTGCCAATCAAAATTTATTGTCTATCTTGCTAGATGCAAATGCTGCCCTGCGTTTTACATCGGGAAAACTGAACACAGGCTTAGAGATAGAGTATATGAACAACAATATGCGATCAGTAAAATCAAATTGAAAAATGCATTGGCCAAACATGTCCATGCCCATCATGGTCATGGATTTAGTTATATGGCAACAGACCAAATTACACCTCATTTAAGAGGGGGTCTTAACCCAGTATAGTTGGAAGAACTGGAATTGGCATGGCAAATACGACTGGACGCCTATAGGTTCCCTAGGTTAAATGATATGTGTTCTATCAGCTGCGTTCTAAAAGGTAAAAACCTGTGTCGTTAGGTACATACATGTGTTTATAATAAAATAACAATGTAGTGTATACGATATATTGGTTTGTTAATTTTATATTTAAATGTAGGGTGTTGGGATGATTGTATTTTAAGTGTGAACATAATAATTTTCTAACATTTTATTTTGTAGCACTATTGTGTACATTAAAAAATTTAAATTTAATTCATATGTTTTATACTTAGAGTGTATTGATTATAAATCAGGGTTAAATGTTTCAGTTTAACTTTTACTTAAGCCTTTTTGTCCAGCTTTCCAGTAGTTTGCCTAAGCTGTTACAGCTTTAAGCATCACTGTTGTTGCACAGGTGAGCTTTAAACACGTCACCTTATGAGTAATTTAAATTGTGCCACTCTGTAACAGTATTGACTTCTGATGAAGTTTGCTTTAGTGCAAACGAAAAGTACTTTAAGTCAAGAGTGTGTTTTTTGTATAGTAATATTGTCGCCAAGTATTCAAGTGTTTAAGTATTGAAGTAAAGATCTGAAGCCAAGAGTGTATCGTCCGTTTGTCACAGTGAAAACTGTAAAAACTGTTAAAACTGTGAAGACCTGCCTCGAGTGCCGTTATGAATAAGATGACATCACCGAGCACCACAGTGGCACCCATTGTCTCTCATTTTTTGTTTGAAAATATCATGCTCAAATTGCACAAAATTATGTTAAAATAACATCCAGTATTTTTGTAAAAAGTCTCACTGTCAAAAACTGCATTTTCATTTTTGTATGTAAATAATGGGGCACCATTTCTAAACCCAAATCCTTGGGCATAAATAGTCCGCTGGATTCTCAAAAGCTTACACGGAGTGCAAGATCGGTGCAGGAGCTCAAGCAGGCAATATGTCTGCTGTGCAATCCAGGAACAGCCTGCAGGGGCGTGCACTAGTGCTCCTGCACTAATCCTGCACGGACGAAGCCTGTGTATGCAAATCACCCCATTTGCAGGAGAAATCCATGCAAATGAGGTGATTTTGCGATCCAGGAAGCATGCAACCGTCCGTGCAGGACTAGTGCAATCAGCGGACATGTACTCAGTTAGTAACCGAGTACATTTCTGCAAAATCCAAAACGGAGCTATGACAGCTCCAAATAAAGGTTGCATATCATGCAGTAAGCTTGCCAATGGCCAAGTATAAGGCCATTGGCATTGCAAACAGCAAACAACATTTAAAACATCAACTTTTATTTTTTTTAGCCGATCTTGGCTGTTTTAAGCATAGAGCAGTGGTGCACAAATGGGATCGGGGGAAAATAATAAAATAAATCTAAAATAAGCATGCTAACTAAAATCAGTATTCTGCTATGCAAGTCAATGGCAGGCAGAAGACAACCTGGCCAGTGAATAGTGGTTGCTAAGGGGAGAGGCTCAGTGTGAGACATGTAACTATGCATTAGTAGGCAATCCTATGCAAATGAGGGGAAGGATAGTGAATCCCAGTTTTCCCCAGCATGTGGGTCAAGCCCCAACAGTGTAAGAGTAGGAATAGCTTGGTGCAAGCCTAGGAGGTAGGTGACATCATGGGGGGGGGGGTCAGGCATACTGTAAGCGGATTGGAGCCCTGTAGCTTGGGTTTGCTCCTAGCTTAGCACAACTAAGCTAGGAGGTGTGTCTAAACCTGCCTAGCACTCTTTACAATGCCTAAGTGGGTGTGCACACCATGCCGGTTTTAAAGGAGGAAAAACAAGTTAAACTGGAAATAGCAGCAATGTGCACATTTGAGCACTCTTTTTGTGCGGTGCACCCCTGGGCTTAAACAGGAGGGCAATGGGAAGGGAAAACAGCAGTAGGAAGGTAATCAAGGAGTACTAGCTTAGCTGGCAGGTGAAATGTATCAGAATCAGCCAATTACACAGGCAGCAGACCAGCCCAGCCCAGAACACTACTATAAACTATGCAAAAACTTACCCCTCTGGTTTTCCCCACACTCTACACCACCAATGTAAACAAGTGGGGAACTTTTAACACTCACAACAGCAAAATGATAGGGGCTGCAATAGCTATCATACAACTTGTGGAAGAGGCTGAAGGTGGTGAGGATGTGAATGCTGCCAAGCAACCCACAGTGAGGAGAAGGAAAAGAGTGTACAGACCCAGAGTAACCTACCACAGGCTACATGAGCAGGAGATAGTGGAGCACTATAGGATGGACAGGGACCTCCTACAGCAAATTGTTGAGCTGCGCTGGCCACACGTGACACACACATCTAACAGAGGGGAACCCATCTCAATGGATACTAAGGTATGTGTAGGCCTAAGAATACTAGCTACAGGTACATTCCAAAGGCCAACTGGGGATATGATGGGGATTTCACAGGCATCAGCATCCAGGGTACTCCAGCAGTTCCTGGATGCCATGCCAGCACATGTCAGTGAGCACGTATATTTCACCAACACCCGTGAGGCATTGGCCAGCAATATGCGTCTCTTCCACCAAATAGCAGAATACCCTGAGGTAGTGGGTACAATAGACTGTATGCACGTATGCATCAAAGCACCACCCAGTGAGCAGGGTAGGGTCTACATCAACTGCAAGGGCTTCCCCTCCATCAACTTCCAGGTCGTGTGCGATGCCTAGGGCATAATAATGAATGTGTGTGCTGGCTGCCTTGGAAGTTCATGATTCCACATCTGACATCTGACGCAGCTGTACCAGAGATTTGCCAATGGGGACATCCCACACAGTCACCTAGTGGGGGATGCTGGATATGCACTGGAGCCGTGGCTGATGACACCCATCAGAAATGCACACCCACCCGAACAAGAACTCCATAATGAGGCACACGCACAAACAAGAATCATAATAGAGCGTGTGTTTGGGATGCTCAAGTCACAGTTCCAGTGCCTGAACACATCCGGTGGAGCCTTGCTGTACTCATCAGCTACATATACCCAAATTGTCCTTGTATGTGCCATGCTACACAATATGATCCTGCAGAAACAGCTGCAGCAGGAACAGCACAGGGCAGGGCCACACAGCCCCCACCATTGCCAAGACCTGCACAGGCACAGAGTGACTTGGATGAGGAACAACCTGAGCGTACCCCAGTAGGCAGAAGGTGGCGTGCCCAGTATGCCCTGGCCTTGGCAAAGAGGCAACGCATAGCACATACACTGATATGGGAGGGACCCAGGGAATAACACCCTCTCTCTGACTCTCACATACCGTAAAGGGGATGCCAAACATTACACTACCTGTGCCTAACCATGTGTAGGGAGTGTACTATGTGCATCCGACATAGGCAGCCCTGCAACATCACCCTCAATACTGGGACACCCACAAGGTACGTGACTCACACATGTCAGTCTGGGGGGGGGGTCACATACCCAACAACAGTCACAGGTGTAGACAAACACAAACAAATGCTGTGCTATGGCCTCTGAATGAGGCCTATGGGTTACCTCCCCCCAGGCTTACACAGACAGACTACAGCAGGCCAGACAGTGGGATGTCAGTTGTGAAGGCTAGGAAGTCAGAACCTAATATGTAGGTAAGTAAAAGCTAAGATCTGTAGTACACTGATATACCTCTAGCCAGCACGATAAGTAAGACTACAGACTGAAATGGAGTACCTGACATACCAGTACAATACTAGCAAATGTGTACAAGTGGCAGGTGTGCCCCCTATCCTATGTAGGCATATAGTAACAGTCAGGTGTGCCTCCCTCAATCCTGTGTAGAAATTCAGAAATAGTCAGGGGTGCCCTCCCCCCATCCTACATAGAAATATAGTAACATTCAGGTGTGCCCCCCCCAATCCTGTGTAGAAATGTAGAAAGAGTCAGGTGTGCCCCCCACCATCCTACATAGAAATATAGTAACAGTCAGGTGTGCCCCCTCAAACCTGTGTAGAAATGTAGAAACAGGCAGGTGTGCCCCCCCCCCCCCAGTTATGCAGAAATGTAGTAACAGTCAATACCAAATGATCGATGGATACCCTGCAGAGACAGCATGCTACCTGTCGGCGTACAACACAAAGGTCAGCACTGCAGTACAAACTACCTGGACTTGATCCACACATGCAATACAGACAGCCATACTGGGCATGCTCACACAGGCAATGTCAGTCAACAACATACTAAAAGGTCACACTGGGCATACTCTTGCACTTAAATGGGACCAGACATATCTGGCAGTCGCAGTTGTTAGTGCAGACACTTGTCAGTATGCATCACTCATGCTTGCACACACAGTGGATAGGAATACAGACATATATGTAAGGACAACACACTTTAATAAGCCAAAGGTAGACGGACATAGATGTGTGGAAGAGGGTGACTGTGACAAGGAGCCATCCAGGCCTGTCCCATCCAGCACACAACCAAAGGGCCCCAAACATTTGAGGTGCAGATGTTACTCACTGCAGATACTAGCCACCAGTATCTGTCAGCATTACAGACTATGTGGTGCACATGCCAGCTGTGCAACATGACTGTACAAGGAAGTAGTCATCTAGCAGCTGTATATACGTACCTGTGAAATATGACCCTGTGTGTGCCTGCATGTGGCATGTCAACCCCTAGATGAATGGGTTATGGCCCATGCACACACACTGCCCTCCCCATAGCCCTACTATGACAAGCCTGCTGAGGTCATCCAGTGTGAAATACACCTTTGGGAAAGCTGTAGCCCAGTAATCTCCATGATGTGTCCCATTACTGTGCACTGCTGTAATGTGATAAGCTATTAGTTAGGTTCATAGGTTCACAGATTAGTACTAAGCTAACTGCCCTTGTGAGCCATTTTAAGCCTAGTCAATTATCCCTTACGAGGCTCAAATCCTGCATCTTGTGTTTGTAAGGCAAACACCTTAACCATTAGGCCACACTCCCAACCCCAGGAATTTGAATCCCAGACTTGGCAACTGTGTGTGTGTGTGTGTGTGTGTGTGTGTGTGTGTGTGTGTGTGTGTGTGTGTGTGTGTGTGTGTGTGTGTGTGTGTCTGTCTGACTGTGTAGACAGCAATGCTTTTTAGGGTAGTCACACTTCCAACAATTCAAATGCTCAACCCTGGCAAGCCTGCTGATGTCATCCACCTAGAAATACACCTCTGGGAAGGTTGTAGCCCAGTAATCTCTGTAGCGTGTCCTGTAACTGCGTACTGCTGTAGTGTGATAAAGTAGTTAGGTAGGTGTTCTAATTACGGGCATGGCAATTGTGTGTCTGTTTGTGTAGAGAGCAATGCTTTTTAGGGTAACCACACTCCCTACAAATCATATGCTCAACTTTGGCAAGGCTGCTGATGTCATCCAACTAGAAATACACCTCTGGGAAGGTTGCAGTCCAGTAATCTCCATAGCACATCTTGCAACTGTGTACTGCTACAGTGTAATAAAGTATTTAGGTAGGTGTTTTAATCCTAGACATGGCAAGTATGTGTGTGTGCCTGTCTGTGTCGAGAGCAATGCTTTTTAAGGTACTCACACTGCCTACAAGTCATATACTCAACTTTGGCAAGGCTGCTGATGTCATCCACCTAGAAATACACCTCTGGGAAGGTTGTAGCCCAGTAATCTCCATAGCATGTCTTGTAACTGCATACTGCTATAGTGTGATAAAGTAGTTAACTAGATGTTTGAATGGCAAGTGTGTGTGTTTGTCTGTCTGTGTAAAGAGCAATGCTTTTTAGGTTACTCACACTCCCTACAATTCATATGCTCAACTTTGGCAAGGCTGCTGATGTCACCCACCTTGAAATACACCTCTGGGAAGGTTAGATCCCAGTAATCTCCATAGTGCATGCCGTAACTGTATGCTACTGTAGTGTGGTTTAGAACTGTGTTAGGGTTCTATGCCCACACATGGTGGTTGTGGATGTTTTGTGTGTTACAATGTTTGTGTATGGCGCAATGCATTTTAGGTTAGTCGCACTCAGTACATTTCAAATGGCCTACTTTGGCAATCCTGTTGATGTCATTCAGTGTTAAATACACCTTTGGGGAATGGATTTCCCAGTAATCCCTGTGGTGTGTCCTATAACAGCTCCAGGCTATAGTGTGGTATAGACCTCTGTTAGGGGTTCTATGCCCACACATGTCAGTTGTGGATGTTTTGTGCGTGTGTGTCACTGTCTGTGTAGGAAGAAATACATTTTAGGCTAGTCACATGCAGTACATTTCAAATGGCCTACTTTGGCAATCCTGCTGATGTCATTCAGTGTGAAATACACCTTTGGGGAAAGAGTACTCCAGTACTCTCCATGGTGCATACTATAACTGTGTAGTGCTGTAGTGTAGTATACCTAGTTAGGTAGGGGTTCTACTCCTAGACACGGCGCGTGTGTGTGCAAGACACCCGTGGCCAATGTGGAGTGGGTTTCGCATATTTCTTATATGGTGGCCCTACTATATATCACAATGTCCACTGTACAGGGGTAACAGATGTGCAATAGCTGAGAGGCTGGGGTGCAAAGCCATACCCATACATGTGACATCAAGGCCAGGCAATCACAGTTATTAACCGCAGTATTACCCAGAGCACACTCTCAACCCTTGCCTCATACACACACACATGGCTAGGCAACAGCCAGTATATCTGAATAGTACACTGCATATTGGCCACTGATAGTAACTATGGAGTGATAGCAGTGGGCTACAGCAGGCAATGCACCCTGTCCATCTGTCCATTATGCACGTACATGCAGACAGTGCACCTTCTCCATATTCCCCAATGGACACCTGCAACACCTGTGGTGCCATCACATGTGAACCACAAAGGACATACCATGCCTGACAACATGCCCTGTATGGGCAGATGCCACTGACACCAGGAAATGCTGTTAGCATGTTATCATTGTAGGTGCAGGGTAAATCTGCTGCCCATTACCAGTTCCCACCACAGGTGGGCACAACTGACACATCTGATGATAATCTGTGTTCACAACATGGTCCAGACATCCCAGGTACAGTTCCACATGTCACTGTACATGCACATGGGAGGTGTGCACATCCTAGACACCGTCCATGTCATGGACTAAGGAACACATACATGGCAAGTGATGCACAGCACTGGCCACACACAATAGTCACCCAGGTAACTGGATGAGGGATACAATACCCACCTGTGTGGGCAAATGCAGAAACTACAGCCCTGAACTACAATGCAGACCATTGTCACATGGCCTGATGCCAAGGTATACCCATCGGCTAGCCTTGTATAGCCATCTGGCACAGTCAACCACCACACACCCGTGCAGACATGCACCCATGCATGTCAGTACTGGCACCCTGTGTGTTTGTGTGTGTGTGTGTTGTAATGTGAGTATGTTCACATCCAGACTCACTACAACCCCCACTGGCATACAGAAGCATGCTGTCTGATGTCAAACACCTCCTCATACCCTTTGCCAATACAACCTCCGTATGACCCGTGTGGTGCATGTGATACCTGTACAGTGATGTGTTATGGCAATACCACTATTGACGAGTTGTAATCCTGGCCCTGGCAAATGTGACAATGTGTGTGCGTCCCTGTGAGAGTGTGGCTGTGTTGATGCTGGCAGCTGTTCATGCTGACAGGCATGTGTACATCACCTACCATATAGCTACTTTATCCCTGTTGCAGATGTCACTCACCATCACATATATGTTCTGAGGGCTCCACAACAGATAACCCATGTGGCGCATCCAATATCTGCATAGAACTGTGATAGCATAACATAGTCATCAGGGGTTTGATACTCTGTGCTGGTAGGTGAGTGACACAACCATGCTTAGGTTTTACTCTATCACCCCTCCTTGACTTGTCTTTGCCTCTATCTGCCTCTCCCACTCCCTCTCTGATGGATGTGTAGACCTACACCTGCTTTGCTTAGGCAGCAGCATGTGTATTTTAAGTGATGCTCATGATCAGCTGATGGCTTCTGCATGAATTGCAGGCCTCCCCTAGCTGATTGCATGTGGAACAGCTGTGGTAACATTCCCATAGCCAATTGCATGGAAACACACTTCAATATCTAGGAACATCATGTTGGTGTTGGCCCTTTTCATTTACTCTGAGCAGGAACTAGATCTGTTGTTTGGCAAACAGCATCTCAAGTGGATTGGGGATTTATCTCTAACAACATACACTGTGGAAACAGGGCAACACACAGGCATGGGATGTGCCTGACCTGACTACAGACTGTAAGTGCTGCTATACTGCATTTGGAGTAATGTTGGTTTAACAGTGTGTGTGTGGATATGGCTGTCCTACATGTCTCAATACCTGCCATGTCAGTTCTATGTTTATGAGGAATCCCCATCTGCAGGGTCATCTGCAGACTGGGCAGTGTGTTGTGCCTCTGGTTTCATGTGTTACCCACAGAACATCTATCTGTGGACTGCAGAAGGTAGTGTGAGGATTGCAGTCTGTAGATGGCGAAAGCCATGATAGTTACCGACTACATATCCCTCATAGGACATATGTTGCAACAAACCCTGTTACAACAGAAAATGTATGAGGTTATCACAGCAACATGTCAATATTGGCCCTGTGTATGTGCTTCCAGCCACAACTCTGTCAAATTTGTACATATGTCATGCATGAAGAGGTGCATATGTGCTGTACACCATAATTAGTGTCATTATATCTGCTAACAAGCCAGGGAGATATCAGACTGCTACACATGTACTATGTACAGTAGGGGTTATATTTGATGACATAACCTGAACATACTGTGGTTGTTTGTACAGTACTGAAGTTTGTGTACTTATGCTGAATGTCAAAAGTGGGTGTATTGTTAATATGTACCTTGGCCTGTGTACAGACTGTGGTAGTTGCCATCGTCCTATGTCCTGTCCTATCTGATGTTACATGTTGTTCCACTGTATGTTACCGTATTGGCTTATATGTTTGTAGGGCCATACACAAACATGTCCCATACCACAGTCAGCCATCAGACCAAACTGTGTAGTGGCACAGTATATGTAGGGTTAGTGTGTGAGTGGCACATATGAGGATGGTGTTGAACAGATAGTCCATATACTGTAATATTATGCTAGCTTGCCATATGTGGCTGTGGCTGTGCTCTCATTCATTGTGGTTATGCACTTTCACACAGGTGTATCTTACCCTGTGCTGTGACATGCCTGTACAGGCTGCTATATATGCAGGTACATGTGCATTCCCCCATAGGAGATGTACGCCAGTGTTAGGCCAGTCTGCCTGTAGCCTGCACAGTGCATTGTTACATGTCTAGCAGCTTAGTGTACTTACCCAGTGATATGTCATGTGCAAATACTTGCCAGATGTACTGCTACCGGGCCTCCCTTAACAGTCATGTATGTCAGACAGAGCAGTGGGATGCAGTACAGCTGTATGTCATTATCTAGTGAGTAGTATGTGATCATGGCACCCCTGTACCAGTGGTTATTATGTGGCAGTCTAGACAGGGGTGTGTGAATGCATAACCTATGGTGTCATATGTATACCAGTTGTTATGTGTTATACCCATGTACATGGCTGTTAACATCCATATTGTCAGGCATGGTACACATGTTTTGCACTAGGGGGTTCTATGTATACCTCTGGACTGTACAGGGTGTGTCAGAATGTCACACATATTGACCAGTATCTCTGCTGCAATCAACAGGGGCAGTATTTGCTAGCAGCGGTACTTTACTATAATGTCCTTAGGATGTCTGTCAGTAGCCAATGGCACACATGTTGAAAGCAAATGTGACCTCCCACACACATCATGTCTATGAAGACAAGAAGACAATCCCAATTACAGAAGCAATAGCATATAGAACTGTAATAGAACACACATAAAGGTTTTCCATTCCTGCAAACCTGTGTGTGGTGTTTTTTTCCCATGACCTCTATGTGGGTATATGTTACAGGCAATGACTGATATTTGTATAGGTGGCCCATACAGTGTCCAGTTGTTCAGGTGTGAACTGTAGGCATAGTGGCTGTTCCATATTTTGTACACCTTCTACATATGTATCTTACTGTACATATATCTGTGTGTGTATGTGTAGTCACATGTATATCTATATATATGTAATTATATATATATATATATATATATATATATATATATATGTATATCTGTATCTGCAGATATGTGTCTGTGTATCTGTATCCTATGGATGTTGATGGCTTCCACATTTTACAATTACTATGGGAGCCAGACTGTACTGCATAATATGTCACCAATACCAGCCTGACATCATACAGGTGGGATGTAGTACTGTTAACATCTTGTGCCCATGTCATGTCAGGTCCTGGTTATGGGATTTGCAACACTTGGTAGTGTATTGCAGGGTGGATGTGTTTGACTGGGGGGTTATGCCTATTTGTACAAGACATATAATGTTTGGGGCCTCTCAACCCCATTAACGGTGCATGTGGACATATCTGTCTTTGTTACACTACCATTGCTATCTACAGATGTATGGCAACATATACCTATATATATATATATATATATATATATATATATATATATATATATATATATATATATATATATATATATCAGCTTACATATGTATGACTATGTCTGTATATACCTACATAGCTATATATCTAGGTACATATATGTACCTTGCTGTGTATATGTAGACATATAGATGCATATATATGTGTCGATGTAGGCATTTGCATGTATATATGTTCATATATATGTGTATATATATATATATATATATCTACATATATATATGTGTGTGTAAATATTATTTTTATATACATATATATATATATATATATATATATATATATATATATATATATATACATATACATATATATATATATATATATATAGAGAGAGAGAGAGAGAGAGATATGTTGTATCTGTTTAGATATTAATATATTTACACACACACACATACATCTAGATGTTGGTATACATTCTCTGTACTGTTGCATGACTGGACTGGATGATATGTTTCTGAAAACATCAGGGTTATGTATTTCTGCCGTGGCTTAGTGGTAAATCACTTTGTATATGGTATGCAAGGTCCTGGGTTTTAGCCTTGCAGAGGCTGTTTATTTTGTTTCTTGGCAGAACACGGGCTGTTGGATGCAGAGTGATTAAGGCTCTTTAAAGCAGTTGTACGTGGGTGTGCGCGTGTTTGTGCAGAGCTAGGCACTGCTAACTTTCGGTTACAATTTCTTCTACTCAGTTAGCTTCCCTATTGCTTAATCTGTGTAGGCAGTGCTTACCCCCAAGCAGACGCACTTAAACACACTTACTAGTGCTTACATATGCTTAGTACTGCTTATTTGTGCTTAAACCTGCTTACTAGTGCCTTATTCATTATGACACTGACACTTCACATGTGCATTTCCTGCAGTACTCTAGTTAATAAATATGTGTTATTTAGTGGGTTTGCAACAACAAAATTGGTTATAATGTGCTTTGCCATATGAAATAGACTGTTCTGCAGTGGGACTTGAACCAGGAATGCCTGCTCATTAGGCGGATACTCTGCCCACTACACTATTGCTGTGCTGCTTTATTTGCATATATCATCCATAATTTCATACCCATGGCTCCTTTCCCCACCCTCCGAGCTCCCAGTACACAGCAACCATCCATTCTCCAGTTGCTAACCCAGCCATACCAGACCTCCACACATTGCCCTCTCTCCACTTCTCGGTACTCATCCAGTATACTGTCTCGACTCAAGCTTCTTCAGGCTCTTCATCTGTTTAGTCCAAGTACGTATGAGCCTTGCCTTATTCATCTTATGAGACATGTATAGACAATGGTTTGACTCACAATTTTTGGTTCGTCCCGCCAGGGACAGATCTGTTTTTGTGTCAAGATTAGACTTAGCTGGTCTACACTGTTTCTCCCACTGGTAGCATCCTGCTAGGGGTTTGAGAAGCAGTGGTTTGTTCACAGACCTGGCCAGCCTCATCTCCCGGTTCCGCAGAACCGATGTCCCAGGTGTGACATTCTGAGCTTGAAGCATGCCCAAATGCCCCTTCGATGTGCACCATTTTTTACTATTTTCTTAAGTTGTTTGCAAGACTACTGTTCTCACATTATGATTGGACAGGCAGTGTTTTGTTGATATACATAGACTGCTTGAAATACTGTATTTGAGCAATATACAAATAGTTGCTCGTATTAATCTACATAATTACATACATTTCCTATACTGTTGAATGACTGTGCTGGATGATATGTTTGTGATAACATCAACTGTATGTGTATCTTCCATGACTTAGTGGTAAATCACTTTGCTTATAGTATGCATTGTCTGGGGTTTGTAACTTGGGCGTGCTGATTATTTTGTTCCTGGGCAGGACAAGAGCTGTTGGATACAGAGTGACTAAGGCACTTTTAAGCAATTGTAAGCAGGTTTGCACTGGTTTGCACAAGGGTAAGCAATGCTAACCTCCGGTTACAGCGTTGTACACCCAGTTAACTTCTACATTGTTTAACCAGTGTAGGCATTGCTTACTGCTGCGCAAACAGGCTTACACCCACTTACTGCTGCTTAAAAGTGCTTACTCCCACTTACCCTCGTGCTAATTTCTTTAAAAGAAAAGAAAAAAAGGGGTTGATAGGAAAGTTGTGAAAAAAGGGGCACAAAGAGGGAAAGACAGTAGGGAAAATAGCTGAGGATGTGCAGGAAGGGTGTAGAGAAGGTCCATAGCTGCCCATTTCTTATACAGCAACAGCTGTGCATATACACTGAATTTGGAGATAAATTTGGACACTCAGACCCCTGGATGGGGGTGAGGACAACAATAATAAGTTGTGATACCAATTAGACTGGATTACATGTGTCCAGTGGACACGTGCCAAATGGATAGCTATGTATGGGAAGAGATTTTTTTTGTGGGAACAGATTGCTCTTTTTTTATTTTTCAGGTGAGAGTGGGATGTTAAGGAGAGGTAGTAGGTATATTTGGGGAGGTAGGTTGGGTAGGTTAACAGACTAGACAAACAAGATACATACAGGGGCAGTATATGACACATGTGGGGGGTAAACACCTTGGACGGGGTGGGGTGTTTGGAAGTCACAAATCCATGAGCCCCCAAATGGAATCAGTAGGACTGAGGTCCCCACCCATGGACAGTCTCCACTGCACCTTCATGGCCCCAAAGGTGGCTGCACTGGGGACTGGGTAGGAGGGGCAGTCTTTCCCTCTAATTGCACCATGTGGCCCTCAAGCTGGTGTAGCTGGTCTCAAAACTCCCTGTTGAGCTCCCTACGTACCATGGCCTGGACCTGACAGCAGGTGACAGGTACCTCTCTGCCCCCACTCCCAGGGGAGGCCGAGACCCATCCCCTGCGGCGTACCTCTCTGCCCCCGCTCCTGTGGGGGCCGAGCCCAATCCCCTGTGGTGGTTCCACCCGAAGGTGGTGCAGAGCAAATGGAGGAGGAGGTCCCAGACTAGGCCCCAGATGTGCTGGTGCCCAGTGCCACAGCCCGCTGAGGTGGGACAGGTGGGGCCACTGGGACCGGCTTTCCCATACGAGCTATGGTGTTGCAGTTTCAAGAAAGACATCAGTTAGTCATAGTCAACAGCATTCAGGATTAGTTGTAACAGCATACATAGATATTCCCATTAACCCAAAACACCAGTTTACAACAGTTGCAGATCAAGCAGAACACATGCATATATGGGACAACAAGGGCCATTACAACAGCATACAGGTTTCATTGATGGCAACAGGCCACCAATATGTGAGTATTTTAACATGGCACATGCATAGAACCAAATGTGAATATTTATAAACCTATAGGGCATATGTCCCAACAAAAGTGTAGGATCATAGCTGTAATATTGTCCATATTTCTGATTGCGGTTGTGATAAACATTTCTGCAGTGTGTTCTGCCTAAAATAGTTTAGGTAGTAGCTGTAATATTCTCCATATTCCTGATTGTGTTGTGGGCTTAGTTGTTTGTTAGAGGCTGTTTTCTGAGCTCTTTGTCCATGCCATCATAGTTAGCAAAGACCATCTCCCACTTCAGTGAGAGTTTAATGTTTATGATCATTGTCTAGTTGAGTTGCCAAGGCTACGGCTTGGAGAAAGCACCTCATGGGTCTTTTGAGCTTTTTTAAAGTTGTTTCAGGTTTCAACTTTCTGTTAAGAAGTTAACTTGAGTGTTTCAGCCATTACACACAGAGCTATCTGAGGAGGAACAGCTAATCTTTGATATATAGCAATAAGTAGCCTGTTTTTTTTTTTTTTTTTTTGCTTAATTCTAGTAGTTATTGCTTATTTTAGATATTTATAGCATTTTTATTGCATACTGCATACTTGTACTGTATTTCATAGCTATTGGCTCACTTGTGATAAACATTTCTGTAGTGTTTTCTCCTAACCACCCTCCCTATTGGCATTCTGTCTTTATACCTGCTGGCCTTGCAGTTGTCCGCCCCTACTCTAAATTTGATCTTGGACACTCCTCCCAGGCTAGTGTCATTAGCTCATTCTGCCAAATACAGAGAGATCATCTGAGAAGGCCAACCCACTTAGTTTCTTTAAAAAAAAATTGTCTGAATCTCCTTGTATTCTGACTATGCTTTTCAAACATTTTGAAAATATAGAGTATATTTTAGTGCATTTATTAAACTATTTGCCTTAATATTGCTACAACTCAAGTGCTCTAGGATGCACTGAATCTGAATTGTTTTCGTGTGTTTTAGCTGCTTTTCTGTATGTATAGACTTTTTGTATATGTAGACTAGCTACTTATTCTACTGTATTACTGCCTCTTAAATCGTTTTTCAGTTGTGCACTTGCCTTGCTTCATTTAAAAAGTTTTAAATTGCTAATTTTGTATAGTTTTAATTGTATTTACTGTTTATGGCTACACACTCCAGTGCGTTAGCCTTTTCTGTGTTTATTTAGTGTATTATTGCATTGTTTAGCCTGTTTTAACAAAAAAAAATACTATCTTGTTTGCTCGTTTCCTGCCTTTCTTAGCTAGTATAGTCCAGATCCCAGGCTTTGCTGGTTTCAGGACTTTATTTTCTGTGTTCAGAGCTATCCAGACCTTGCTGTGACAGAGGGAAGTCCTACTGCTATCCCTTTCAAATTTCTGGCATACAAATGCTTGTGTTTGTGCATTTTTCACATCGTGCAGCACTGCTGTGCTATGGTTAACCTATTCCAGGTGCCACAAAGTCTGTCTTCAAATTCTCCCTTAGAACTAGCTGGTTTCTCAGTAGTAGCACTATAATCTGAACTCCTGTGACTAGCACTTGCTATAGATCCTGCTGGAAAACACTGAAAAGCCTTAAACTGATACAAGCACTCAACTCTCCTTATTAATAAGGAGAAATTAATCGTAGGCACTAAACAGGCTATAATTGCAAAGTACCTTGCAAAGATAAGGGAAAACAGCTCTTGTACTTTACAAAAAAGCATCACACAGGCATGTCCAAGGGTCAGCTTCAGGTGATTTCTCCTGTCCACCTGGTGAATCTGGGCATACTGGGGCAATGCAGCAACTGCCTCATGTACACAGACAACCCTCTCCTCCTACCACCCAACACTACAACCTGCGAGAGATGCACTTACATAGCCAAACTGGAAGCAAAGCTCTCTCCAGCCAAGAATGTGCTAGACAGTCAAGAGGAGAAGCTTAACACCTGCACTACACCTCAAGCAATACATAGCCCTTCAAAACCCACACCATCAACACCCACACATAGCAACACTAAACCCACATATGCAGAGGCCCTTAATATTAACCTGCCCAAGCAACAAGGACCTCCAAAGCTGAAACGCAAACAAACACCAGACACAACCAAAGAAACACATAGCTTACAACACCAGTGTGCCACCCAACAACAGCCACTAAGGCAAGACAACGTACCCAACACTTTAGTCATAGGTGACTCTATAGTCAGGCACACTGATGTCCCACTCACCAGGCTAAACAAGGAGAAAATTACAGTTAGCTGCCTGTTGGGTGCCAGGATCCACCACATAACACATGCACTGAAGTCACTCCACAACAAGTACAAATATGACTCTGTCATTGTCCATGTTGGAGTGAATGACTTGAGAAGTACCTCCCTAGACTACATGAAAAAAGACAAGGAAGAGCTCTCGGATCATGTGGCTCAGGCAGGTATGACCCTAGCACTGAGTAGCATCCTGCCTTCACCCAGAATGATACCACAGTATAAGGACAAAATGATTGACTTCAACAATTGGCTAAGCTTCTGATGTCCTTCAAAGGGTATCCAGTATCTGTCCGTCTGGGACGACATGATTGACAGACCACGATGCTTAGCCAGAGATGGTCTGTACCTGTCACCCCTGGGATTCAGGTTATTGGCTAAGGCTCTTGCCACCCCTATAGTGCCTTTTTTAGGCAAGGTTCAAAGGACAAAACCACCACCGTAACAGATACAAGCATGCAAAATCTGAAGGTATTGTTACTCAATGCTAGAAGTCTAAACCTCAAAATGCACTTTCTTGAGGCACTCCTAAAAATGGAGAACATCGATATCTGTGCAGTAACTGAGACCTGGTTCAAGGCTCCAGAGAGCACCCTGCAATACCAGGCTACAACTCTTACCACACTTTTTGGCCACCAAACCAAGACCGAAACACTAAAGTTGGAGGAGTGTCCATATTCACCAAGGATATTCACACCTCCAGGCTAGTTGTCCAAAACAATGCATCTGAAATTCTCCAGGTGCAACTAACACTAGGTAAGACTGCAATCTAAATTGTAGCTTGCTACAGATCCCCCACCATGCCCCAAGATTCTCACTACACCTTTCTGAACATACTGGAAAATATTAAGATTGAACCAAACACCCTAATACTGGGTGATTTCAACTACCCTGCCATTAACTGGAAAAACTACTCGGGTACCGACAACTTTTCCCAACGGTTCTTGGAATTCATAAATTCCAATGCCCTGGATCAACTAATTCATTTTCCCACCAGGGGCTCCAATATCCTAGACCTGGTGATTACCAACATGGGAGATAGATGCTCCACACCAGTGGTCACCCCCTCATTGGTCAGGTCTGAGCATAAGCAAATCACCCTTGAAATCCACATCCCACTCCCACCCCCCCAGTAAGGAAACCTCCATAAAAAACTTCTCCAAAACTAACTTCATGCTACTCAAGTCAGAAGTGACAAACTTCATGACACCCATGCAGATGGGAACTGAAAGTTTGACTGCTGAATTGTATACTAAGGCACTGTATGAGCACATCCACTCGTGCATGAATCATGCCATCCCAAACAGAACCAAGACACTCTCCTCTAAAAAAAGGAATTAAATCCGGTGGTCCCCTGCCATAAACAAACAGATATACAACAGAAGAAAGAAACTGTTGCAGAAAACAGGAAAATCCCAGGAAGCAAAAATCTCCCTTACAGCCTCAGTATGAAGCTGAGATCCCTCATAAAATCCTCCAAAGCTAGTTCCGAAAATAAAATTGCCAAAGATTCCAAACACAACCACAAGGCATTCTATAGTTATGTCAAGAATCTAAATGGCAATGCTCATATATGCTCTGAGCTACAACAGAATGGCATTAAATATACTGATCCCAAGTATATTGCCAATATCCTGGCAGATCGATTTAGTGCCAACTTCAACCCCCTCTCACCCCCTAAAGGGTCCATCTCAATACCAAAAGATTGCCAAATTCCAGTAATCACGGCCACATAGGTAGAAACCGCACTCTCCAAAGCTAAGAATACAGCATCCATGGGACCAGATGACATCCCGGGCTGAGTACTACATGAACTACAAAATGAACTAGCACCTCACCTAAGTGTCATGTTTAATCATAGCCTCACCTCAGGCTTTGTGCCCACTGAGTGGCGCACAGCTACAGTTATCCCACTCCACAAGGGGGGATCCACCTTGGATCCTGGGAACTACCGTTCCATCAGTCTGACAAGCCTGATCTGCAAAGGCATGGAATGCATTATTATGGAACTTATAAACAAAGACATTGGCAACCTTCAAACACTGGACCCCACCCAGTTTGGGTTTGTGAAGGGCCGATCTTGTCTCCTGAACCTGATTGACTTCTTCAAATCAGTCTCCAGAGCTGTGGACGAGGGTAAGGCAGTCCACACAGCCTATCTGGACCTTGCCAAGGCCTTCAACACCATCCCCCACTCTGGAATCATAGATAAACTTACTAAGCTGGGCATAAATCCCTACGTCACTCAATGGGTTGCCAACTGGCTTACTGACAGAACACAGACTGTAAAAGTAGCCGACTCCAAATCCAGCTCCAGACAAGTGACAAGTGGAGTACCTCAGGGTTCAGTCCTGGGACCGCTCTTGTTTGGCATCTACTTCTCTGAAGTAAAGGCCAACACTAAGGGACTCTGGCTAACAAAGTTTGCAGATGACTGCAAACTGGGAGCCATTATTGAATCCCCAAATAATGTAGATATTCTACAAAAGGGCCTTACAGAAACAGATGCTTGGAGCCAGAGCCATGGGCTCAAGCTCAATGCCAAGAAATGTATAGTTATCCTCTTTGGGTAAAAACATGTACCCATGAATTACCACAAAGGTGGCAGTACAATAAACAAATGTGTGATGAGAGACTTAGGGACACACATGGATAGTGGTCTCACCTTTAATAACCACATCACCACAACAGTCAGGAAATCATTCTATGTGGCACACCTCATCACTAAGGGCTTTTCATCCAGAAAAAAAGGAGGTCATTGTCCCACTGTAGTCATCCCTCATTAGACCCATTATGGAGTACAACACCCCATTTGGTATGTACCTCACAAGACATCTGCAACAGCTGAAATAGCAGAAATACTTCACTAAAAGAATCACAGGCCTAAAGAAGATGCCCTATATTGACCATCTAAAAAAACTCCAGCTATATTCTGTGACATATCGTCTACTCAGAGGTGATCTCTGCTTAATATACAAGGCGATGTCAAACCCTAAGCTGTTGGACATGCTCCACTTAAAGAAATCCCAGTCTCTCAGAGCCACATGCTCCAGGGATCTAAACCTTGTCATCACCATGAACAAAACATGCTGGAGGGAGAGCTTCTTAACCCAGAGACTCCCCATACTCTGGAATAGACTGCCCATACATGTCAAGCAGAGTGCCTCCTTGGGCCTCTTCAAAAGGAACCTTGATGATTGGATGGGAGATAGGAAATTCACCCAGGGGATCACGTCAGTCACCCTGCTAGACAGGGGTCCAAGGAAATATCCAGGGAATTGTTATGGCTAGGCTTGTGTAGGCCCTAAGACCGATAGCCTAGTAACAACCTATGAACCTATAAACCTATGGAATGTACACATACCCAGTGAGGTGTGTAATACAGTTATTGTTGCACATATAGAGGGGGTGAGAGAGAGAGGTCAATTAACAACTAATATATCCCTGCAGTTTTCACAACTTTCATAGTCACTGCAGTGATCTGTCCCTTACATGTATTATTACACTACCCAATGTCCTTACTTTGTACAATGGTATGTTTGTAGATTAGTATATGCGTGGACTGTGTCTTACGTATAGTCTACACCTCTTACCTGTTATACCTGTTGAGAAAATCTTTAACATTACCTGACAATTTCTACACATACTCCCAGATTCCATGCTTGTAGACAAGTGTATACATGACCTGTGTTGTACCTACAGTCTACACCTCTTAACTGTTATACGTGTTGAGAAAATCATTGTTAACACTACCTGACAATTTCCCCACATACTCCCAGATTCCATCCTTGTAGACAAGTATATACATGACCTGTGTTGTACCTATAGTCTACACCTCTTACCTGTTATACCTGTTGAGAAAATCATTGTTAACACTACCTGACAATTTCTACACATGCTCCCAGATTCCATGCTGCTGTTATACATATACCTAACAATCTGTTATTGCATACACTCTGGTCAAGGCATGACAGGATGCAGGTGTTAATGTGACATATATTGAGAATTGCTGTCATACACTTTGGGTGAGATGCTACAATGACAGGTTTGTTTCCATATACATTCTCTTTTTATGTTCAGGTCTGACTATCCATTATATGTCAGTATACGTAAGTCAGGGGGTTGAGAGGGTGGCCTAATGGTCAAGGTGTTTGCCTTACAAACACAAGGTGCAGGGTTTGAGTCTCACAGGGGATAATTGGCTAGGCTTAGAATGGCTCACAAGGGCAGTTAGCTTAGTACTAACCTATGAACCTATACTTTGAGTATAAGCTGCCTACATTTCTTGGATCATCAAACTGATTTGTCAGGGGTACAGGTTACCAGGCAGCAGATTTGGGCCATTTATCCTGACATGTTGGACAGATCAGAACAGTTGAGGGGTATGACTATGCATACAGCTTACTAGCTCAACATTCTGCCACAGTCTGTACAGTTGATTATGCTTACAGTGTACTATCTGGACATTCTAGCAAAGTCTGTACAGTTGTTGGATCTAATTATGCATACAGCTTTCTATATGAACATTCTCGCAAACTCTGTACAGTTGTGGGGTATGATTATGCATGCAACTTACTACCACTCCTGGGATTCAAACCCCTGCTGTGTGTGGTAAAAATATTACAGCTTGACATCACAGCACACGGTGCTGTTAGGGAATTGATGTAAAACATTCCAGTGGTTTCTGTCTAAGTCTCCCTCAGTTGTTCTATATGACTGACCTCTTGAGACTTCCAACATTGTTATACTGAACTTCCTACACATTTTACCTGTGTTCAACTGTGTGGGTAATACTGCTTCATACAGCAGTACTATTTACAGAATGCAACACTACAACAACATATGAAAGCAGGATGTACACAAGCACTCCTGGGGTTATACTTTTATTCACAAGATATTACACCTTTATTTCCACGTACCTATATGACAGTCTTCCTGCCATGTTGTCTGGTTTATTCAGTACATCCCATACACAATACATTTTTATACTGGTACTGCACTTTCCAGAACTGTTATATTTATTTGTTATGACAGTACATGCAGGACTATTACTAACCTGCCTCGTGACGCAGCCTTTGCAGCCTAGCAGCATGGGCTTCCTGGTTTGCAGCCTACTCATCTGCAGCTGTCAGAGAAATACAGTGATATTTAGCCATTACCTATTCATACTATGCACAAGCTAGGCAATCATTATCTACATAGTAGAATGGCTACTTAGTGCTGTGGCATCGGCCATATGCCTTGCTTCTTGGATCCACTGGTCCAAGAAATCATTCCTCTGCCACTTCAGGTCAGCATGGTGATGCCTGACCTGCTCACCAGTCCAGGGGATACCAGTGGCACTGGTGAGGTGACGGGCAAGACTATCCCAGGCCTCCACTTTATACTGAGAGCCCACATACTGGCCCTGCAGTAGTCTCTCCTCATGGTGTTTTACCAGGAGCCATACCATGAATCTGGACTCCTGGGTGCCCCAGTGCTGTGCTCTAAATCAAATGCCTTCCCCTACTCCAGCCATTCTGCCTACAGTAAGGAGCTGCAACCAGTTATGGGGATTATTGACACCTGTGGGGTTTAAATACGCCAGATTTCTCACACTTTCCTGTGATTGGATGGTTTTGAAAAGGCTAAGCTATGGGCACACCTGCTTACCTAATGTTGGCATTGCTTAAAGGGGCATACCACCTGGCAGATTGAGTTAGCCGGCCTACACATTGCTTACACCAACTAAGCTGTGCTATGCAATGCTTAACCATTGCTTAATATTTAATTTGCATTATAGTTTCCTTTTGGCATTGATTTATTATTCATTACATGTTATATATGTGTCTGGTATCCGTGCTTCATGTGTACATACACTGTAAGGGGTCCTGGGGACTTCCACACTTTATTACTATAACACCTCACATCTGTGCTTACTGCAGTATTCCACTTCACATATTTATGTTATGTAGCTGGTTATACAACGTCACACTGTGCATAGATTGCTTTCACATGTTCAGTTTGATTTTCCTATGGTGTGGATTTGTTTGTTGATACGTAAATCTTTTGCACTGCTGTGATGGCTTAGTGGTTAACCACTGAGATTATCGAGCCCAGGATCTTGGGTTCAAGACTTGCAGAGGCTGCTTATTTTGTTGCTGGGCAGAACACTGGCCATTGGATAAAGAGTGGTTAAGGCACTTTAAAGCAGTTGTAAGGGGGTTTGCGTGGAGATAAGCAGTACTTACTTCCGGTTACAGTTTCTTACACTCAGTTAGCGTCTACTTTGCTTAATATGTACAGGCAATGCTTACCCCTGTGCAAACACTCTTAAAAACATTTACTAGTGCTTATATATGCTTGCTACTGCTTATTTGTGCTTAAACCTGCTTACTAGTGCCTTATTCATTATGACATTGATACTTCACATGTGCATTTCCTGCAGTACTCCAGTTCATAAATATGTGTTATTTAATGGGTTTTGCAACAAAACTATTGGTTATAAAGTGCTTTGCCATGTAAAATAGATTGTGCTGCAGTGGGAATCAAACCAGGAATGCCTACTCATTAGGTAAATGCTCTGCCCACTACACTATTGCTGTGCTGCTTCATTTGCATATATCTTCCTTGTCATCCTCTTCAGCCTTTTAAGCTGCTATAACCATAGCTAAGCAATGGGCATACCCGCGTACCTACTGTTAGCTGTACTCGGATTTTAAAAAAATAAATGAAAGGGTTTCTTCTTTTAATTTATATGTCCTGTTGCTGGTGTACACATGGGGGACTGTTGGTGAGGATATGAAGACACCTATGAGTGATCTTGCTCATTTCTTGACAGCTTCTGCTGTTCTACATTGCAGGGGCATGTTTATTCTGAGAGCTCTGCTCTCAGACACTCCCCCTGTACTCGTACATACTCCTTGTAAGCCTAGGAGCTCGGGCAGTGCGCCTTCATTATTATGCATGGCGCTCTGCTGTCCTCCTCCTGTGTGGGCGCTTCCATGCAGGACTATGTTAATCCTGCACAGAAGATTAGTGAATCCAGAGGATTGTGTAAGCACAAATAATAGTGCTTTCATCTATCAAGTTCTCTAAAAGTCATTCTTCTATAAAATTATCTATATGTCTAAACGTTATAATCACATAATACATGGAAACATTTCTGTAGTCATTAACATTAGTCAGCACTGTATACATTCTTCTTTTATAGTCCTAAAAGTCTATAACTATCAACAAACCCTATTTGCGTGCTTTCAAAATTTGCAAATTTTGGCTCATTCTTAAAATGTTCAAAGCATGTCTGTCAACATTGGAGAAATTAAAATAATCCTTTTTGGTTTTATTGTCCAACAAACTTCTGATTTGTTGTTTCACACACATGCAAGTAAACTGTAAATTCAGGCAGCAGGGGAATTAAAAGTATTTAGATTTCTGGAAGGATTAACATTTATGTCAATAGTCTGCTTATCTTTTAACATTTGTAAGCAGTCAAGTTTAATTTATGAACATATTCCCTCACCTTGGTGGTAACAATTTCTCCTCTGCATGTAAGCACAAAGGAAAAGCCTCTGCTTAAAAGTCTGACTTCTGTGTCTAATAACTTATAATATCACAAATTCACTTTTTTAAAGACTGTTGTATACACTTTTTTAAGACATAGAGGGTATATTCTTGACTACAACTGGAAACCAGTTTATTGTCCTCTTCTCTTTCAGTTGTACCAGCTGTTTCACTTGTCTTTGTGGCCTGGCCAGAAGTGCTGTTATTTATTTATTTATTCCAGTTTGATGACCGGGGAGGGCCACTGGGCTTGGGGAGCCCATTTTCAGTGGAGGCCCGGGGAGAAAAGCTCCAACAATACATAGCTACATGAATAAATACTAAGAAACTTTGCATTACTGACAAATAAACATGTAGCATTCATAAAGAAACAAACAATTACAATTTAGTTAAGGTATAAAAGACAGGCAAATGGCCTTGAGGCTAGATTTTGCAGTATAGTTATTTATACATAATACAAATGGGCAAGGTTAGCTAGGTGAGAAGTTAGCCAGGAGTAAATGTGGAGGAGACCTTGAGAGGTATAGGGTGAAGAGTACAGTTGCATTTCCTGTTTGAGTAAAGGTGAGAATGAAGAAGAGGTTTTAAAGTTTTTGAGGTTATCGCTGGTCCTAAGAGTGGAGGGAGGAGCATTCTATTTTTTTGGCTAAGGTGAAGGAAAGCAGAAGCTGACCAGCTAGGCGCTTGGGTTTGTGGATGGTAATTAGGTTTTGGTGGGTAGATCTAAGTGTTCTATGGGGAGTATATGGTTGGAGGATACTGGAAAGTGCAGAGCACTTGGTAGGTTGGAATAGTAGTCTATAGACAGTCGTGATTTGGAGAAAGTCAAGTTGGTTATGGAGTTCAAGCCAGTTTAATCAGTGATGAGAGGAAGATTTGGCTTTGGTAGCAAATCTGGAGATTTTATTGTAACATACTTCTAGTTTGGAGAATAGTGAGGAGGATAAATTAATAAGAAGAGGGGTGCCATACAGTAGAGAGGGAAGGAGATAAGTAGTGGCGAGAGTTAGTCTGGTAGCAGGAGAGAGGAAGTGGTTGCTTCTATAAAGTAGGCCGAGTTTTATGTGGGTTTTCTTTATGTTTAGCTGGACGTGAGTAGTAAATTTTAGGTGTTCATCAATGATTACACCAAGAAGTTTGGCGGGGGGAACGACCTCTAGAATGGAGTTGTTATGGCTGGTTATTTGGAATGATTTTTTATCAATAGGGGAGGACTTAGAAGGAGAGAATAGAAGGATTTTAGTTTTGTTAGTATTTAATGAGAGGTGATTTTGGCACATCCAGTTTTCGGTAGTTGAGAAGGCTGTTTCTGTCAGAAGTTGGAGATCTGTTAAGTTGGAGGCGCAGCAGATCAAAGTAGAATCATCAGCATATTGAACAATTTTAGTATTGGGTATGGTCTTGTAAAAGTTGTTAATAAAGATGTTGAATAGAACTGGGCCAAGTATGGATCCTTGGGGTACTTCAGTGAGGGTAGGATGGAAGGTGGAGGTGCCCTGGCCCCATTTGACAGCCTGGACCTGTCAGAAAGATAACTGGAGAACCAGGAGAGAGTTTTGTTGGAGAGATTGAGATTAGACAGATGATTAAGAAGGTGGGTGTGGGGATGGTATCAAAAGCTTTATATAAGTCCAGCAGAACTGAGGATACTAAATTACTGGAGTCACGGGTTAAATTGACAGTATATAAGAAGGAGAGAAGGGCAGTGTTGGTACTATGTCCTGGGCGGAAGCCATGTTGGGTAGGAGAGAGTAGTTGGTGTTTGATAAGGAATGGCAAGAGCTGAAGGTGGATGCATTTTTCAAGGAGTTTAAAGAGAGGGGAAAGGATGGCTATGGGGTGGAAATTAGATACGGTACAGTTTTTGCCACCCTTGTGAAGTGGAAGAATATATGCAGAGCGCCATAGTTTGGGTACATAGGATTCAAGTAGGGATCTATTGATTAGGATGCTAATAGGGAGAGCAATACCATCGGAGGCTATTTTTAAGAAGGAGGAGGGAATGTTGTTACTTCCTCCCATGTCCCTGTTGCCTCTGCATCCTCTTGGAACACTTGGATGGCTTGTCCATTCCTTTTGTTGTTTGTTTCTAACTGTTGTCCTGACGGAATATTCTCTTTCATCGACACTGCTCCATATTTTGTTGCTCATTCCCATCTGTTTGAGTCAAGTGCGGGGAACTTCTTGGTCACCATACCGATGTGACAAAAAGACTGATGTTCGCCCACCACTTCAGGTGTTACTTCCACATCATCCAAGGTGTCCTTGTCCTCCTACTATCCTGACTTCATATTCCGTACCTTCCTATAATCATAATCTTTATGTTCTCCCCCATATTTGTGTAATTTCTATGTCATTTGATTATTATTCTCTTTAATGATTTTGTCCTGGATATTTTGTAATCTACTGCCAAAATTAAAGGTAGTTGTTCTCTTTTGTAAACTTAAGTATATTTATCTCTTGAATTTTGACCTCTAGCTAGCTAAAGTGTTTTCCCTGGAATATGGGAGAAATTGGGTTGTGGGGTAGGAAATGCTGTAAACTAGAGGTATATGAATCATTTCCTAGCTGTGATATGCTCAAAGATGGCAGAAAATATGCATTCTCATCCTGAATCACATAGCTTCCCCTTTATGGATGGATAGATGAGTGAGGCCCACTGACCTGTTTCTGTTTAATTTGGTTTACCTTTCTATTATGCTCTTCTGAAAAAAAACTACTCTGTCCTTCAGTTTCTAAGCAATAAAACTTGTATATCGATTTTCCTTTTACCACATACAGCGTAATAGCACAGCATAATTCGCCATGTTACCTACATTTGTCTGTTTTTTCTGCTAACATTCAAACTCCTTCAGTATTTTTGTTCTCCTGCCTTTGCCTTCTCCCACAATAACGTTAAACCTTGCAATAACCTCTGGGCTACCTTCAATAAGGCTCTTAATCAAAACATGCCTGTAATATACCTTAAGCTCGGAGGCAGAATCTTTGCTTATTTTAAAACACCAACCTAATACGATCCACCCTCCCCCCAAAATTTAAAAGGCATTTGCCATTAAAAATAGCCTTCTGCAAATTTACAATGTCACATCCATTTGTTAATGCTTTAAGTTACATGTTCTGGACAAACAGAATGTTTTTTGAACTTGCAATCAGAATTTGCTCAACTTAGGTGATTGTCTGAAGCTGTGTGCTTGCTGAAGCTAAATATTTTGGTGGACTGTATGTTGTGCTCTTAGTACTACAGATATTGCATTTTGTTACTTCTATAAGTTCTGCCATGCCATGGATCATCTTTGAAATGAATCTTTGCTGTATCAGTACATTTATCATTTGATAAACAATAAACCCACATTGAAGATGTCTGCTAAACCCACTAGATTTGCAGAAGACATAAATGCACATTGTACTGTGGAAACTAGCTTATCACAGCCAGAGCTTGAGATGATGTAATATAGCAATGATTAGTGCAAGATCTGAAAAGTAGAGCAATGCAGCATGTCTGAATTTCACTGTATATAATTCTGCTTTTGTACTTCTGTAATTAGAGGTGCCCACATGGGTATGTGATGTGAAGATTTCAACAACGTTGGGGAGGCACCAGTACTAATTCCCCAATAAGGCAGTGGTAGTTGTGGAATGGTGTTCTGACATTTACAGATTGCATTGAGAGATCCCTTCGTACCATGAAGTTTTGTATTAAGCAGAATCACTTTGACTTGTTTCACAGGAATATTTACTTATTTATCATGTTCCTTAAAACTTTCTCCTTTTGTTTACAGGGGTGTCCAACCTTTTGGCTTGCCGGGGCCGCATTGAGTGAACAGAAATTGTCTTGGGGCCGCATATAAAATATATCATATAGTTAACTCTTTCGCTGCCACAGGAGACCAAAGTCAACCTCCTGGCTGTACTGTAGGTGCATTCGAACAATTAATAAATATAATAAATGCCTAATATTTGCCTTAAAATTCTAATTCTCATTCTGATTTTAATTCTCTAATCTAACAGTTAACTCTAACATCTTAGTTAATATATAGATTTTTTTTACAAATAAACAGATATTCACTACAGCACTACCATTTCTCACTGGGGAAACCACTCCAGCAGTCCATCTACATACAATGTCAACATTAGCAGCCCTAAAATACTGTAATCCACAAAAATACACCAACAAATTTGCAATAAAGTAAAGAATTCACATTACTGACTTAATAAAACAATTCTGAATAAGCTACAAGAGGGTCTCACCCAAACAAATGACTGGTGCCAGAAATATGGCCTCAAGCTAAATGCCAAAAAATGCACAATCATCCCCTTTGAGAAGAGTGATGTCCCCACAAATTATCACATTAATAACAATGTTGTAAGCACGCAATCAGTCGTGAGGTGCTTGGGCACCCAGGTTGATAGAAACCTGACTTTTGACCACCACGTTGTCTCTGTTGTACGGAAAGCTTTTACATGGCCCATCTCATTAGTAAGGGTATCTCATCCAGGGACAAGGAGGTCATAACATCCCTGTATTCTCCCTTTACAAGAGCAATTATTGTGTGTGACACCCCTTTTGGCACGTGCCTCAGCAAAACACCATGCCAAAAGAAAGATTACAACCATTTCTAAAAAAAAAAGGTCAAAGGACTGAGTTCACTTAGTTATCCAAACAGACTAAAAAGCTTCCTGCTTTCCTCTGTCTCTCACTGGCCCCTATAAATTTCATCATTGGCTTGCTTTCCAGGCTAAGAAAGATCCTGACTTAAGAGACTTTCTCCACTTCAGAAATACTGGTTATATTTAAAACACTCACTACAAAGACCACAGCCTTCACTGCAACATAAACAAGCCACTTTGTATGGACAGGTTCTTGACACAAAAACTTTCAACTTCTGTAAAAAGCTCCACTCATTATCAAACAATGTAGTTCAACAACACTACAACTGGATGGATAGCCATGAATGTACTCCTTAAGTAAGTAGCATAGCCTTCATCAAACCGGAAGGAAAATCCACATACTAAACTTTCCCAGCTGGATGGCTAAGATCTAATACTGGTTACTCAAGTCTACATGTCTAAGAAGAGGGGCCTATTTAACTAAGAATTACATTTGGAAAAATATATTCAGTATACATATTAAATCTCTCTCTCTTATACACACACACACACACACACACACACACACACACACACACACACACAAAAGAACCCCCTACTTGTAAAATAGGTAACCTCAGTAATCACATGACACAGCCTCACTGATTGAAATTGTCTGGAAGTCAAAATATCTAAAAAAAATCATAATAGAGATGGATTCATCCATGCAATTTCCCACCACCCAAAGGGCCATCAATAAATCAACAAACAACTGCTCAGCAATACTTAAATCAATAAGAAATCTATAAACTCTCTAAGATCATACAACATATTGGAGTAAACAAATAACTTCCCTCCAATCTAAAGCCATTTGACATTCAGACATTTTAATTTGTGCAGAAGTTATTTACAGACTGACCATTTACTAAGCTGTAATGCTGACCACCACTTTTGAAAAAAACAAATTCCCACACTTTGTCAATAGCTCAAAGTGAAGAAAGGATGACTTTTTTATTTATTATGTATTTATTTAATTTTGGAAAACATCTTTAAAACTGTTAAATTGATCACACACCCAGCAACACAGAAAAGTTATTGTGATAAGTAAACCACAGACTGCTGCAAGAAATCAGTCACAGCACACTATGCTTACGTCCGAAACAATGAAGCATACCTGTCAATTCCAAAAGAATTAAAGTAGCATAATAAGAAAGTTATTTGCAAGGTTACATGGCAGTTTATATTGGAAATAAGTGGAGACATTAAAAACGCTCTGTTTCTCATAATTATGCTGAAAAGTCTTTCAAGGTAAATACAACCTTCTGATTTAGCATGGTACCTCTCAACCTTAGAGCAAGAATTCTGGACAAAGCGAAAAATAAAATTGGGACACAGGCCCAAAAATAGTTATGCATCACAGACACCATTGAAACAAGTGTAGCTGCAAACATTATACATCACGTATAATGTTTCTATCCCATTATTGTCAGTTAAGCATTATATGGCTCATTCAATCCTGCCTTCTTTTGCAACAAAGAAAACCATACTTTGAAATGACAAATCCATTAAAAATAATAAAACACATTGGCTCCACATCCTGCAACTTCTTACCTGCAAACAACCACAGAGCTTTCACTGAAACTAGGTCTGCTTATTTCCACAGAATGACAGCTCTCCCTAATTAAGTCTAATGGTATACAATCTACCAGGATCTGGACTACCTGAAATAAATTAAATTATGGCCTGTAAATTGCAAGTGCACTTTGTTTAATTAAACTACATTTCAAAGCCCACTTGCTGTATTTTTTCAGTAACATCCCAATATCCATTTCCAGGTCACTTTACAAGACATTGGCAGTGGTAGAGTTACCATCCTCCAGATCCCTACAGGACCACACTCATACTGCTAACATTGTCCATTAAATGTAAATATCCATCCACTGTAAATGGCAAGAAGCTATGTCTTAAAAAATCTACTTTTGGGATTCCTAGTACCCAAGTATCAGGTTTTGAAACAAAGAAACATGTTCTCCACAGTTTGTAAGTCTCTGTATTTAATAATCATCTACTATTGCAGCACACCCAACACAAACACACACATACACACTAAAACCCCAAACATTAAAAAATGACATTGTGCCCACCTGATTTGCCAGTATTGATGATCCACCAAAGTTATGCTTACTGTTGTCCAATCTACCACTGCTTAGAACCCACCAATGACAAGACAGTACTGGGTGATTTTTTTTGTTTGTCAAAAAAAAACAATAAACTTTATATGCTACAGTCCCACATTAGTCAATCCACTACTGACCCATTAACCCTAGGCTGCTGTCTCATTCTTACTCCCTGGGACTGCATTACCTTGGATGACTACTTTTATTTCCTAAGGAAAAGACACAAATTGGAAGATGAGGCAAAAATCCAGACATTCTTCGAAAATCCACACAGTTGAGAGGTATGATTTCATATTCAATAGAACACTCTCCCTGTCAGAAAAGCTGCAATTTAATGAAAGTGTACTTTTAATGTAGGATGCATTTGTGAGCTAACTTGTTTGTACGTTAGCCTCTTTGTGCATGTGTCTCTCTATGTCTCTCTGTAATGCACACACACACACACACACACACACACACACACACACACACACACACACACACACACACACACACACACACACACTTCTACTTTCATGCACACAGACATTCTGCTTTCATGCATGCACTCACTCACACCATACTTACCTATTAACACAGGTTAAGTGCTGTCTCTTTAAAAGGCAATGGCAGAAAATCCATAGACGAGTCCCTCTTCAGCAAGAACACACACATTGATTATTTGGCACGAAATAATGGTGAAAACACACAGACCCTTCTTTGGCGCAAAAAAATCAAAACTAGAAGGATGCTTTGGTGCATGTGCACACCAATGTTTGAGTTACAGGTCACGGGCACTAAAAACACAACAAAAAAGTGTTTTGGGGCATGCATATATCGATGTTGGAGTTAGAGGTAGAGGGCCACATGGCAAAGCTCTGAGGGCCGCATGTGGCCCGTGGGCCGCAGGTTGGACACATCTAGTTTAGCACCTCATCATAATCTTTTAAATGACAGTGATTATGGTATTTCTTCCTGATTGCAATATGGATGAAAGTTCCCTCAAAAGTATTTTGTATGCAGCTGAACTGTCTACTAAAGGTATAGAGGCATCTTCTATAAAGTAGTGGAAATATATATATGTGTGTGTATCTATCTATCTATCTATATATATATATATATATATATATATATATATATATATATATATATATATATATATATATATATATATATATATATATATATATATATATATATATATATATGTATATATACACAGATATATATATATATATATATATATATGTGTGTGTGTGTGTGTGTGTGTGTACATATGTACATATATGTACACATATACATATATACACATGCTTACATGTACATGTATGCTAGATATCTATATTACAGCATTAAGGAATTTGCTATGAAAAATTTAATCTATGGGTAAATGTGAAGCGTGGTATGTGCTGTACAATGAACTAGTTTATGCAGCAAGCTTTCAAACTGGATAAAATTAATACATGCACAGAAACATTCAGATAACAGCAGGCTCAGTCACCCAAGATGTAGTCAGGAAGTAGGCTGTAAGAGCAGTCATTTGGTATGCAAATAATTTTATTCTCTGCGACCCGTCAGTTGTTATTTTGTGCAGCGATGTTGAATAAATGGAACTTTAATGCACTGGATGCTGTGAAGTGATTCATTAATTAACTGGAGTGTTGTCATAAGGGACACCTGCCAGGGGAAAGTGCTGTCAATCCAAACAATAAACCTCTTTTTTTATGTTAATAAAGTAAGTTAAACTCCCATGTCCCAGGGAATATAGAAGAGCCTTATTAGACTTTACATGCCTAAGGTGAGGGCTTACCTAAAATCTGTCTGGTTAAAGTCCCATAGAGACTAACCTTCTGTCATATTCAATCAATACTCATAACAACTGAAAGAAGTAAATGATTGCTTGAAGCATTTTTTACAGGAATAGAACATGTTCTGTTTGCTTTTTGCATCATAAGCTTGCCTCATAGGAAGTACAACGACGTATGTCCTGCAGCTAAGATAATTATTAATTATTGAACTGTTTATAAGTACATATTGCAGTGTAATATTGACTCTTTGAAACAAGTGTGCTAGGTAGTTGTCATCTGTGTATATCAGATCAAGCAACATTGCAAACCAAGGTTTGTTTACTAGAAGTTTCAGAAATCTAATCTCTTCAGCACAGCGTGTGCTGATGCATGTGCCTTGAAATGTAGTGTAAGCAACTTACTTATAGGCAGTGCTTATTCAGAAATTAGCATTGTACTTTAGTAATTCCCTTTAACTGACAGAGAACCTTTTAAAATCAGTCTGATTGCATTCACGATGTGCCAACCCCTTGCTGCTATGGTTCCTGCAAATGTTTCTGTTATCCCAAACCCTGACACCACCCCCTACCCTGTGTATTTTCATGCAGGACAGTGTTCTGTTAAAGGAGGAGATATTTTCTAAAATGTACATAAAATCATCTTTTATTTGAAATTCAATACCAAAAGGCCAGTATATATATATATATATATATATATATATATATATATACATATATATATATATATATATATATATATATATATATATATATACATATATATATATATATATATATATATATATATATTGGTCAGAAAATTTCTAGTATTCTGACTACCTAATTATGAAAAGTATGCAATTGTTTCCACTTGTTTTCTTGCATGTGTTTAAATATAAAATGTAATGTTACTTAAAGAAATGAACATGCCAACAGGCATTTTGGGAGCAGTTAGGTAATGTATACATGGAAATTATTACAAATATGTGAAACTATTCTGTACCAAAAACTCTGCATAAATGAAATTCTACAAAAGTAACTCATAATTAAATATAGCAATCAGCCTGCCCATAATAAATCCTGTATTACTCTCCAAAAGCAATTTGGTAGCTGCACTGAAATGCATGCCAATGTGGATCCTGAAAAAAAGCAACAATTTTCCATGTTGTTATGCAGACTAAGCAACGAAAATACAGAACTCTATAAAATCATAACTTCTATTCTCCAAATAATGTGAAGAAGGTTGACTAATTTAATCTGTCATCATTGATTATCTTTTGCTGTGTCAGTTAATGCTGTTCTATAACTGCCCATGAAATATCCAAAAATTCAAACAAAAAGCAGTGGTCAAAGCAGGTGACTGGCAGCCTATCATCATTAATTTACTACCCCATGTTTCCATGAAACCCCTTCCTAATTTTCCTTACTTTTCCCCATTAAAAAAGCATGACTGTGCATATTAGAGAGACTGATGCTATTCCCCACCATTGGTGTGTGCTTCCCTTTTGTGATTTATGGCTTTTATATAGCGAGTCTGCTGATTATTTGTGTGTATATGCTTTAAAATCATTTAAAAACTTTTTTTGCTGTATATGCTTTAAAAACAATAAAGTTTGTAATGGACAAAAAAAACTAATTCTTGATCTGCCTTACATGCATTGCACCCCTTTATTTGTATTATGTTTAACTGCAGTCTGCAAACCACTAAATCACCTTGAAGGAATGTAAACTGTTATTGAATAACGAACAGCTAAAAAATACTTCTCTGATTCAGTATAACTCCATGTATTTTGCATAGCTCAGGATCACGGCATAATTTTGTATAGCACTCAGATGTACCTCTCAAGTGTTCAGATTTTGGGAGAATGTGCACATTTTTGCTTCATATCTTTGGTCTGCGCCTCATAAAATTTGTTGTTTTCTCTTTAGTCAATGAGGACTGAAGTCACTAAGTAATGACAGGCATTTAAGTTTTAGATTTCATATCTTTCAGAAAATGCATGCTAACCCAAATTCTGTTATTCAAGCAACTTCTTAAGTTTATAAGAGCAATGTTTAAACTCTGTTCCTATTTTTTGGCATTTGTCCAGGTATCTTGTGCTAAGAGGTTAAAACGTATGCACTTAAATCACAGCTGATTTTACATAACCTCAGATCACAGAAGATTCTTTACAATTCTCAAATCACACATATATATGGGTTTAAAAAAATTTCTGAAACCCCACCGACCAAATCCAATCCCCTTCAACAACCTTGCTGTTAAAACTTCATTCATTCAATGCATACATGTACCATTACTGCTAGTAATTTTATTACAATGTCACAGGAACGTAGTGGAGTTATAAATCCTTATGTCAATGACCTGTTTGGGGGAATTTTCATTTTTTCATGCCCAGCCAAAATATAACTTGCCTAGCTGGCTATTAAGATATGTTGCTTTTCCTACCCATAGCATGACACCTTAACAGAAATATGACTAAAAGTAATACTTTACAAACATTCTCTTTCCTTGTATGTGTTTGATATTAAGATAGAAATTAGCCTTACAGTTCCTGTGCTTGTTTCTTTTCTTCCCTACTGTATGTTGTAAACGTCTATTTAATTCCTGACAATATTTCTGCAATGGCCATCATAACACCCATTTCACTGCCTTAACTTGTACAATTATTCATTTAATATTCGTATACAATGCTCTGAGTATCCATTTCTTCATATGTTGTAATCCTCCTACAGGGTCCTCCTCTACCAAAAACTGAATCTAACAAGGGCATGTTTCCATTTATGCTGATGACCCATTTGTTATCTGAAAATTAGGCCATCAGCTCTATTTACTAGACTGTAGAATCATCAACATATTTTTTAACCAGCCTGGGGGTTCTATGACTTTGGAGTAATATGTTTAAGAGATTACATTGAAATAAGTGGAATCTGTAGGGACAATACATGCAGAATAATGTTTAAGAGGAGGAGAAAGGTTTAAGGGAAAGCTGGAACTGAGCAATTTATGTAATGCTGTTGTGAATAACAATTACTAAAATATATACTGTATGAAAATGAAATGTTAGTATGGTTTGTTTCTTTTCTATTGTATATGTATCAATTTCACATTTAAAAAAATGTCACATTTAATAAACTTGTTTAAAAAGTCCCCTTATTGGGTGTAAAAATGTATTGTACTAGAATTTAAAAGGGTTCCATTGTTTGAAGTTCACTTGAAAGTGGCTTGCAAACATAAACCTTGTTTCTCTGGTGAAACAGCAAATGAAATGTTATCAGCTGTATGCATGTTTAATAACACAAAGACAAATTCTATGATCCTTTTCATACTTTGTTATCACAAATGCATTTCCTATACAGTGCATTTATGCTGTGCTGATGAAGCCATAAGAAGGCTGAAATATGCATATCTACAGCTAGTGGGGTTTGGCTTTAGTGGCCTGAATTTGTCCATAACAGACTTAAAAGAAAAAAGTCATGGGCATACAGAGTCATGGGCATTCAGAACTGCCATATAGCTGAAACACCTAATGTCTTTAAAGGTCATTTGCATATATCCCATGCGCCTCTAATACAAGAGGTTTAAGGAATCACACAGTAGAAACTCTATATTGGCTAGATTTTTCTTTTAGTTTTTACTAACTGATTAGTTTGTGTGACCTTTTTACTCATTGTTCTGGTTTGTTAGTTGGGATATTTTGCAGACACCCAAGTTTGGAAGAGTAGCTTTCTTTACTTCCTAAGGATCACAGGTCAGCTGACAAGGACCACATTGCTTTTCAACTGTGGATACCCTTTTTTCTCCTAAATCGGGTTTTCAAAAGCACCATTTACTACCTGTCACCTACCAGAGCACTGGACATTTGTCATTTTAAATGTTGACTACAGTACATTTAATATGCTGTTGTTAAAACACTAGATAACCTATTTAGATTAGTTGAAGTTTTGCAGAAGTTTCTAAGTTTGAGTTTTTAGATTTGTAACTTCTGTTACTTTAGAAAGAAAGCTATTTATTGACCTATAACCTTTTTTGTGCATTTATACCATGGCAAAACTTTACAGATCTTATATATTCTGTAACTCGCTCCACTGAATTATTAGATAAATTAGCTCACCTGTGTCCAGGTGATGACCTTTTCAGTGTACACTCTAGACATGAAATCAGAACACTGTTGCTGAAACAAAGTCTCAGCCTGTCTCACTACAGACAACGTACCTCTGAATTTCTTTAAGTTCGGTGTTGTCTCCTTTCTAACTTACAAGATCATAAGACAGCATTTATATATCCATTCATTTTTGGGTTTTTTTTTTTTGACTAGGAAGACCTGGCTTGGAGAATTCCATTTTCATTAGAAGCCTGAGAGAGAAAAGATCCAAAAGAAGAGATATAAGCAGTGAAGATACGAGATTACTTGTATCGCAGTTGCCGATCCATAACTGTAGCATGTAGAACTTGCTCATGCATTGTTGCTCATGTCATATAAAATGATTTCTATATCTTTGGAACAAATTGCTTTCTGAGGTCTCTCAGCAGGAAAGTATTAAATAGATTTTGTTTTTGTTTCACTGATCTTTTTTCAAACTGCAATGACTCTCGTGTGACAAAGTAAGGAAGGTTCTTTTTTGTGCTTTATATTGTGGTGCATGCAATTGCTTAATTATTACACAGCCATGAGTACACATGCTAACGGCATGTGTCCAGCATTTTTTCTGGAAAGATTATTTTGAGGCATTTAGTTTCACAAGGTCATAGTAGGGACCACACTTAATACACAAAGCTAATCTTTGCTACATAAATACCATGGAATATATTAGCATGAATTATTTTCAAACAAAGAATGCTTCTGATCTTTGACACAAATATACAATAATTAATAGGTATTTATTAGCAATATATCATACAGTAGACAACAGAGTCATCAGCGGTAATCTAATAGAGCAGCATGCAAACAAACGTATTCCAAACACTGGTGGATGTAGTACAGTACAGAGACTGTGTGGTCAGATGTAAAAGAACAAGTATTCTGCTACTGTTGAACAGAATACAGTAATATAATAATCTGTGTCATGAAAATATAGCAAACAAAAAGAATGCAGTGAGACACAATAATCTGCTTCATAAAAATCTAACAAAGATGTCTGACAACTTACTGGGAAAGAAAAATAATCCTAGCATAAGTGTTTGGAGCATGTTATGTTGGGCGATTACAATATATTGCAATATGATGAAGAGATTTAAATGAGGGATGGAATACAGAGTGATGATTTAGTACTGAGGAGTAGGAGAAAATATATAGATGAAATAAGAGTGCGGTGTTTATAGGCTCATAGGATCATAGGTAGGTACTAGGCTATTCGCCCAAGGGCCTAAGTAAGCTTAGCCAACAAGGTTCCCTGGCTTATGCCACACAAGAAAGTTAATTTCCTGTGCCCCTGTCGAGCAGAGCCACAGAAGTGATCCCCGAGATGTATTGATTATTTTTCGTCATGTTAGGAAGGTTAGGCGGTTGTACTACAGTGCTATGATAAGAATGTTTATGTAAATAAGTTTGTTAACACTGCAGACACTGTCGTCATAAGTAGAAAAAAGCTTTGTATTTCTCCATGGTCAAAGGTAGCCCTTGCAATTCACTAAATAATAATAAGCTTCTGTCTGCTGTATCCTATGGATAAATCATGAACCAATTATTTGCTAACAGTTGCTGTCTTTCCTTAACAATAGTTATCATGTTAGTTGCTACCACTGAGTACCTGCAAAATGAATGGGTTGATACAAACATTATTTACTGACTTATATCTACTTCATGCTTAGAGAAGAAGAAAACACTGATGGATACCACATTTTAGACATTTTTAAAGATTTTTCATTGATTGTCACTTTCTACTTCTACAAAATGACCTGTCTTGGTATTCCAATCTTCTAATCTAACATGGTTTGGTATCTACTTTAGCTGCAGAAAATGCTGCATCAGATGGGAAGAAAATTCAACCACACCATTTTGTATGAGTAAGAGAGGTAGTGGGAGTTACTGCCACAGTGTTCAGTCCTAAACCCTTTACTAGCAAGTATTCATATTTGTAACATATGACATTGTTACATGAAAACAATATGAAGAAGCGTTAATTTTCTAAAGGTCAAATGGACTGAGTTCACTTAGTTATCCAAACAGACTAAAAAGCTTCCTGCTTTCCTCTGTCTCTCACTGGCCCCTATAAATTTCATCATTGGCTTGCTTTCCAGGCTAAGAAAGATCCTGACTTAAGAGACTTTCTCCACTTCAGAAATACTGGTTATATTTAAAACACTCACTACAAAGACCACAGCCTTCACTGCAACATAAACAAGCCACTTTGTATGGACAGGTTCTTGACACAAAAACTTTCAACTTCTGTAAAAAGCTCCACTCATTATCAAACAATGTAGTTCAACAACACTACAACTGGATGGATAGCCATGAATGTACTCCTTAAGTAAGTAGCATAGCCTTCATCAAACCGAAGGAAAATCCACATACTAAACTTTCCCAGCTGGATGGCTAAGATCTAATACTGGTTACTCAAGTCTACATGTCTAAGAAGAGGGGCCTATTTAACTAAGAATTACATTTGGAAAAATATATTCAGTATACATATTAAATCTCTCTCTCTTATACACACACACACACACACACACACACACACACACACACACACACACACACACACACACACACACACACACACACACACAAAAGAACCCCCTACTTGTAAAATATGTAACCTCAGTAATCACATGACACAGCCTCACTGATTGAAATTGTCTGGAAGTCAAAATATCTAAAAAAAATCATAATAGAGATGGATTCATCCATGCAATTTCCCACCACCCAAAGGGCCATCAATAAATCAACAAACAACTGCTCAGCAATACTTAAATCAATAAGAAATCTATAAACTCTCTAAGATCATACAACATATTGGAGTAAACATATAACTTCCCTCCAATCTAAAGCCATTTGACATTCAGACATTTTAATTTGTGCAGAAGTTATTTACAGACTGACCATTTACTAAGCTGTAATGCTGACCACCACTTTTGAAAAAAACAAATTCCCACACTTTGTCAATAGCTCAAAGTGAAGAAAGGATGACTTTTTTATTTATTAAGTATTTATTTAATTTTGGAAAACATCTTTAAAACTGTTAAATTGATCACACACCCAGCAACACAGAAAAGTTATTGTGATAAGTAAACCACAGACTGCTGCAAGAAATCAGTCACAGCACACTATGCTTACGTCCGAAACAATGAAGCATACCTGTCAATTCCAAAAGAATTAAAGTAGCATAATAAGAAAGTTATTTGCAAGGTTACATGGCAGTTTATATTGGAAATAAGTGGAGACATTAAAAACGCTCTGTTTCTCATAATTATGCTGAAAAGTCTTTCAAGGTAAATACAACCTTCTGATTTAGCATGGAATCATACCTCTCAACCTTAGAGCAAGAATTCTGGACAAAGCGAAAATAAAATTGGGACACAGGCCCAAAATAGTTATGCATCACAGACACCATTGAAACAAGTGTAGCTGCAAACATTATACATCACGTATAATGTTTCTATCCCATTATTGTCAGTTAAGCATTATATGGCTCATTCAATCCTGCCTTCTTTTGCAACAAAGAAAACCATACTTTGAAATGACAAATCCATTAAAAGTAGTAAAACACATTGGCTCCACATCCTGCAACTTCTTACCTGCAAACAACCACAGAGCTTTCACTGAAACTAGGTCTGCTTATTTCCACAGAATGACAGCTCTCCTAATTAAGTCTAATGGTATACAATCTACCAGGATCTGGACTACCTGAAATAAATTAAATTATGGCCTGTAAATTGCAAGTGCACTTTGTTTAATTAAACTACATTTCAAAGCCCACTTGCTGTATTTTTCAGTAACATCCCAATATCCATTTCAGGTCACTTTACAAGACATTGGCAGTGGTAGAGTTACCATCCTCCAGATCCCTACAGGACCACACTCATACTGCTAACATTGTCCATTAAATGTAAATATCCATCCACTGTAAATGGCAAGAAGCTATGTCTTAAAAAATCTACTTTTGGGATTCCTAGTACCCAAGTATCAGGTTTTGAAACAAAGAAACATGTTCTCCACAGTTTGTAAGTCTCTGTCTTTAATAATCATCTACTATTGCAGCACACCCAACACAAACACACACATACACACTAAAACCCCAAACATTAAAAAATGACATTGTGCCCACCTGATTTGCCAGTATTGATGATCCACCAAAGTTATGCTTACTGTTGTCCAATCTACCACTGCTTAGAACCCACCAATGACAAGACAGTACTGGGTGATTTTTTTTGTTTGTCAAAAAAAATAAACTTTATATGCTACAGTCCCACATTAGTCAATCCACTACTGACCCATTAACCCTAGGCTGCTGTCTCATTCTTACTCCCTGGGACTGCATTACCTTGGATGACTACTTTTATTTCCTAAGCAAAAGACACAAATTGGAAGATGAGGCAAAAATCCAGACATTCTTCGAAAAAGCACACAGTTGAGAGGTATGATTTCACATTCAATACAGCACTCTCCCTGTCAGAAAAGCTGCAATTTAATGAAAGTGTACTTTTAATGTAGGATGCATTTGTGAGCTAACTTGTTTGTACGTTAGCCTCTTTGTGCATGTGTCTCTCTATGTCTCTCTGTAATGCACACACACACACACACACACACACACACACACACACACACACACACACACACACACACACACTTCTACTTTCACGCACACAGACATTCTGCTTTCATGCATGCGCTCACTCACACCATACTTACCTATTAACACAGGTTAAGTGCTGTCTCTTTAAAAGGCAATGGCAGAAAATCCATAGACGAGTCCCTCTTCAGCAAGAACACACACATTGATTATTTGGCACGAAATAATGGTGAAAACACACAGACCCTTCTTTGGTGCAAAAAAATCAAAACTAGAAGAATGCTTTGGTGCATGTGCACACCAATGTTTGAGTTACAGGTCACGGGCACTAAAAACACAACAAAAAAGTGTTTTGGGGCATGCATATATCGATGTTGGAGTTAGAGGTAGAGGGCCACATGGCAAAGCTCTGAGGGCCGCATGTGGCCCGTGGGCCGCAGGTTGGACACATCTAGTTTAGCACCTCATCATAATCTTTTAAATGACAGTGATTATGGTATTTCTTCCTGATTGCAATATGGATGAAAGTTCCTCAAAAGTATTTTGTATGCAGCTGAACTGTCTACTAAAGGTATAGAGGCATCTTCTATAAAGTAGTGGAAATATATATATGTGTGTGTATCTATATATATATATATATATATATATATATATATATATATATATATATATATATATATATATATATATATATATATATATATATATATATATATATATATATATATATATATATATACACAGATATATATATATATATATATATATATGTGTGTGTGTGTGTGTGTGTGTACATATGTACATATATGTACACATATACATATATACACATGCTTACATGTACATGTATGCTAGATATCTATATTACAGCATTAAGGAATTTGCTATGAAAAATTTAATCTATGGGTAAATGTGAAGCGTGGTATGTGCTGTACAATGAACTAGTTTATGCAGCAAGCTTTCAAACTGGATAAAATTAATACATGCACAGAAACATTCAGATAACAGCAGGCTCAGTCACCCAAGATGTAGTCAGGAAGTAGGCTGTAAGAGCAGTCATTTGGTATGCAAATAATTTTATTCTCTGCGACCCGTCAGTTGTTATTTTGTGCAGCGATGTTGAATAAATGGAACTTTAATGCACTGGATGCTGTGAAGTGATTCATTAATTAACTGGAGTGTTGTCATAAGGGACACCTGCCAGGGGAAAGTGCTGTCAATCCAAACAATAAACCTCTTTTTTTATGTTAATAAAGTAAGTTAAACTCCCATGTCCCAGGGAATATAGAAGAGCCTTATTAGACTTTACATGCCTAAGGTGAGGGCTTACCTAAAATCTGTCTGGTTAAAGTCCCATAGAGACTAACCTTCTGTCATATTCAATCAATACTCATAACAACTGAAAGAAGTAAATGATTGCTTGAAGCATTTTTTACAGGAATAGAACATGTTGTGTTTGCTTTTTGCATCATAAGCTTGCCTCATAGGAAGTACAACGACGTATGTCCTGCAGCTAAGATAATTATTAATTATTGAACTGTTTATAAGTACATATTGCAGTGTAATATTGACTCTTTGAAACAAGTGTGCTAGGTAGTTGTCATCTGTGTATATCAGATCAAGCAACATTGCAAACCAAGGTTTGTTTACTAGAAGTTTCAGAAATCTAATCTCTTCAGCACAGCGTGTGCTGATGCATGTGCCTTGAAATGTAGTGTAAGCAACTTACTTATAGGCAGTGCTTATTCAGAAATTAGCATTGTACTTTAGTAATTCCCTTTAACTGACAGAGAACCTTTTAAAATCAGTCTGATTGCATTCACGATGTGCCAACCCCTTGCTGCTATGGTTCCTGCAAATGTTTCTGTTATCCCAAACCCTGACACCACCCCCTACCCTGTGTATTTTCATGCAGGACAGTGTTCTGTTAAAGGAGGAGATATTTTCTAAAATGTACATAAAATCATCTTTTATTTGAAATTCAATACCAAAAAAGGCCAGTATATATATATATATATATATATATATATATATATATATATATATATATATATATATATATATATATATATATATATATATATATATATATATATATATATATATATATATATATATTGGTCAGAAAATTTCTAGTATTCTGACTACCTAATTATGAAAAGTATGCAATTGTTTCCACTTGTTTTCTTGCATGTGTTTAAATATAAAATGTAATGTTACTTAAAGAAATGAACATGCCAACAGGCATTTTGGGAGCAGTTAGGTAATGTATACATGGAAATTATTACAAATATGTGAAACTATTCTGTACCAAAAACTCTGCATAAATGAAATTCTACAAAAGTAACTCATAATTAAATATAGCAATCAGCCTGCCCATAATAAATCCTGTATTACTCTCCAAAAGCAATTTGGTAGCTGCACTGAAATGCATGCCAATGTGGATCCTGAAAAAAAGCAACAATTTTCCATGTTGTTATGCAGACTAAGCAACGAAAATACAGAACTCTATAAAATCATAACTTCTATTCTCCAAATAATGTGAAGAAGGTTGACTAATTTAATCTGTCATCATTGATTATCTTTTGCTGTGTCAGTTAATGCTGTTCTATAACTGCCCATGAAATATCCAAAAATTCAAACAAAAAGCAGTGGTCAAAGCAGGTGACTGGCAGCCTATCATCATTAATTTACTACCCCATGTTTCCATGAAACCCCTTCCTAATTTTCCTTACTTTTCCCCATTAAAAAAGCATGACTGTGCATATTAGAGAGACTGATGCTATTCCCCACCATTGGTGTGTGCTTCCCTTTTGTGATTTATGGCTTTTATATAGCGAGTCTGCTGATTATTTGTGTGTATATGCTTTAAAATCATTTAAAAACTTTTTTTGCTGTATATGCTTTAAAAACAATAAAGTTTGTAATGGACAAAAAAAACTAATTCTTGATCTGCCTTACATGCATTGCACCCCTTTATTTGTATTATGTTTAACTGCAGTCTGCAAACCACTAAATCACCTTGAAGGAATGTAAACTGTTATTGAATAACGAACAGCTAAAAAATACTTCTCTGATTCAGTATAACTCCATGTATTTTGCATAGCTCAGGATCACTGCATAATTTTGTATAGCACTCAGATGTACCTCTCAAGTGTTCAGATTTTGGGAGAATGTGCACATTTTTGCTTCATATCTTTGGTCTGCGCCTCATAAAATTTGTTGTTTTCTCTTAAGTCAATGAGGACTGAAGTCACTAAGTAATGACAGGCATTTAAGTTTTAGATTTCATATCTTTCAGAAAATGCATGCTAACCCAAATTCTGTTATTCAAGCAACTTCTTAAGTTTATAAGAGCAATGTTTAAACTCTGTTCCTATTTTTTGGCATTTGTCCAGGTATCTTGTGCTAAGAGGTTAAAACGTATGCACTTAAATCACAGCTGATTTTACATAACCTCAGATCACAGAAGATTCTTTACAATTCTCAAATCACACATATATATGGGTTTAAAAAATTTCTGAAACCCCACCGACCAAATCCAATCCCCTTCAACAACCTTGCTGTTAAAACTTCATTCATTCAATGCATACATGTACCATTACTGCTAGTAATTTTATTACAATGTCACAGGAACGTAGTGGAGTTATAAATCCTTATGTCAATGACCTGTTTGGGGGAATTTTCATTTTTTCATGCCCAGCCAAAATATAACTTGCCTAGCTGGCTATTAAGATATGTTGCTTTTCCTACCCATAGCATGACACCTTAACAGAAATATGACTAAAAGTAATACTTTACAAACATTCTCTTTCCTTGTATGTGTTTGATATTAAGATAGAAATTAGCCTTACAGTTCCTGTGCTTGTTTCTTTTCTTCCCTACTGTATGTTGTAAACGTCTATTTAATTCCTGACAATATTTCTGCAATGGCCATCATAACACCCATTTCACTGCCTTAACTTGTACAATTATTCATTTAATATTCCGTATACAATGCTCTGAGTATCCATTTCTTCATATGTTGTAATCCTCCTACAGGGTCCTCCTCTACCAAAAACTGAATCTAACAAGGGCATGTTTCCATTTATGCTGATGACCCATTTGTTATCTGAAAATTAGGCCATCAGATCTATTTACTAGACTGTAGAATCATCAACATATTTTTTAACCAGCCTGGGGGTTCTATGACTTTGGAGTAATATGTTTAAGAGATTACATTGAAATAAGTGGAATCTGTAGGGACAATACATGCAGAATAATGTTTAAGAGGAGGAGAAAGGTTTAAGGGAAAGCTGGAACTGAGCAATTTATGTAATGCTGTTGTGAATAACAATTACTAAAATATATACTGTATGAAAATGAAATGTTAGTATGGTTTGTTTCTTTTCTATTGTATATGTATCAATTTCACATTTAAAAAAATGTCACATTTAATAAACTTGTTTAAAAAGTCCCCTTATTGGGTGTAAAAATGTATTGTACTAGAATTTAAAAGGGTTCCATTGTTTGAAGTTCACTTGAAAGTGGCTTGCAAACATAAACCTTGTTTCTCTGGTGAAACAGCAAATGAAATGTTATCAGCTGTATGCATGTTTAATAACACAAAGACAAATTCTATGATCCTTTTCATACTTTGTTATCACAAATGCATTTCCTATACAGTGCATTTATGCTGTGCTGATGAAGCCATAAGAAGGCTGAAATATGCATATCTACAGCTAGTGGGGTTTGGCTTTAGTGGCCTGAATTTGTCCATAACAGACTTAAAAGAAAAAAGTCATGGGCATACAGAGTCATGGGCATTCAGAACTGCCATATAGCTGAAACACCTAATGTCTTTAAAGGTCATTTGCATATATCCCATGCGCCTCTAATACAAGAGGTTTAAGGAATCACACAGTAGAAACTCTATATTGGCTAGATTTTTCTTTTAGTTTTTACTAACTGATTAGTTTGTGTGACCTTTTTACTCATTGTTCTGGTTTGTTAGTTGGGATATTTTGCAGACACCCAAGTTTGGAAGAGTAGCTTTCTTTACTTCCTAAGGATCACAGGTCAGCTGACAAGGACCACATTGCTTTTCAACTGTGGATACCCTTTTTTCTCCTAAATCGGGTTTTCAAAAGCACCATTTACTACCTGTCACCTACCAGAGCACTGGACATTTGTCATTTTAAATGTTGACTACAGTACATTTAATATGCTGTTGTTAAAACACTAGATAACCTATTTAGATTAGTTGAAGTTTTGCAGAAGTTTCTAAGTTTGAGTTTTTTAGATTTGTAACTTCTGTTACTTTAGAAAGAAAGCTATTTATTGACCTATAACCTTTTTTGTGCATTTATACCATGGCAAAACTTTACAGATCTTATATATTCTGTAACTCGCTCCACTGAATTATTAGATAAATTAGCTCACCTGTGTCCAGGTGATGACCTTTTCAGTGTACACTCTAGACATGAAATCAGAACACTGTTGCTGAAACAAAGTCTCAGCCTGTCTCACTACAGACAACGTACCTCTGAATTTCTTTAAGTTCGGTGTTGTCTCCTTTCTAACTTACAAGATCATAAGACAGCATTTATATATCCATTCATTTTTGGGTTTTTTTTTTTTGACTAGGAAGACCTGGCTTGGAGAATTCCATTTTCATTAGAAGCCTGAGAGAGAAAAGATCCAAAAGAAGAGATATAAGCAGTGAAGATACGAGATTACTTGTATCGCAGTTGCCGATCCATAACTGTAGCATGTAGAACTTGCTCATGCATTGTTGCTCATGTCATATAAAAATGATTTCTATATCTTTGGAACAAATTGCTTTCTGAGGTCTCTCAGCAGGAAAGTATTAAATAGATTTTGTTTTTGTTTCACTGATCTTTTTTCAAACTGCAATGACTCTCGTGTGACAAAGTAAGGAAGGTTCTTTTTTGTGCTTTATATTGTGGTGCATGCAATTGCTTAATTATTACACAGCCATGAGTACACATGCTAACGGCATGTGTCCAGCATTTTTTCTGGAAAGATTATTTTGAGGCATTTAGTTTCACAAGGTCATAGTAGGGACCACACTTAATACACAAAGCTAATCTTTGCTACATAAATACCATGGAATATATTAGCATGAATTATTTTCAAACAAAGAATGCTTCTGATCTTTGACACAAATATACAATAATTAATAGGTATTTCTTAGCAATATATCATACAGCAGACAACAGAGTCATCAGCGGTAATCTAATAGAGCAGCATGCAAACAAACGTATTCCAAACACTGGTGGATGTAGTACAGTACAGAGACTGTGTGGTCAGATGTAAAAGAACAAGTATTCTGCTACTGTTGAACAGAATACAGTAATATAATAATCTGTGTCATGAAAATATAGCAAACAAAAAGAATGCAGTGAGACACAATAGTCTGCTTCATAAAATCTAACAAAGATGTCTGACAACTTACTGGGAAAGAAAAATAATCCTAGCATAAGTGTTTGGAGCATGTTATGTTGGGCGATTACAATATATTGCAATATGATGAAGAGATTTAAATGAGGGATGGAATACAGAGTGATGATTTAGTACTGAGGAGTAGGAGAAAATATATAGATGAAATAAGAGTGCGGTGTTTATAGGCTCATAGGATCATAGGTAGGTACTAGGCTATTCGCCCAAGGGCCTAAGTAAGCTTAGCCAACAAGGTTCCCTGGCTTATGCCACACAAGAAAGTTAATTTCCTGTGCCCCTGTCGAGCAGAGCCACAGAAGTGATCCCCGAGATGTATTGATTATTTTTCGTCATGTTAGGAAGGTTAGGCGGTTGTACTACAGTGCTATGATAAGAATGTTTATGTAAATAAGTTTGTTAACACTGCAGACACTGTCGTCATAAGTAGAAAAAAGCTTTGTATTTCTCCATGGTCAAAGGTAGCCCTTGCAATTCACTAAATAATAATAAGCTTCTGTCTGCTGTATCCTATGGATAAATCATGAACCAATTATTTGCTAACAGTTGCTGTCTTTCCTTAACAATAGTTATCATGTTAGTTGCTACCACTGAGTACCTGCAAAATGAATGGGTTGATACAAACATTATTTACTGACTTATATCTACTTCATGCTTAGAGAAGAAGAAAACACTGATGGATACCACATTTTAGACATTTTTAAAGATTTTTCATTGATTGTCACTTTCTACTTCTACAAAATGACCTGTCTTGGTATTCCAATCTTCTAATCTAACATGGTTTGGTATCTACTTTAGCTGCAGAAAATGCTGCATCAGATGGGAAGAAAATTCAACCACACCATTTTGTATGAGTAAGAGAGGTAGTGGGAGTTACTGCCACAGTGTTCAGTCCTAAACCCTTTACTAGCAAGTATTCATATTTGTAACATATGACATTGTTACATGAAAACTAATTTTTTAATTTATGAATGCTTCCATTCAGTCTGAAATGTAAATTTTCTAGCATCTGTACAAAATGGCTTACACATCGATTTTAGCTCACTAAAAACTGCCAGAAAATCAGTTTCAGTACTAAATCCATGAAACCAAAGTTTATACTCTTTATTAAGAAAAAGCAAAGAATATTCTCATACATAAATCTTTTGACATACCCAAGAAATTGTACACCGATTGACATGCTTACAACTGCCAAATGTTTGGATGTTAACTATACCCCTCAAATTCTTAGCACAAAAAGCCTAGACAAAGCGAAAAATAATTGGGGGACAAATCCCCCAAAATAGGGAGAAATTTTACATATTGCTCTTATAAACTTAGAAAGTTGCTAGAATAAAAGGTCTTGGGTTACCATGCAATTTCTGAATGATATGAAGTCTGAAACTCAAATGCCTTTCATTATATAGTGAATTCAGTCCTCACTGATTTGAAACAAAAATCCAGAAATCCACAAATTTTATGAGGAACAGACTACAAATATGAATTAAAAATCTGGACAGTTGAGAGGTATGCTATTAACTATGGCAATAAAATACGTTTTAAGCAGCACATTCTATTGAACAAAAAGAAGACATTAATTTTCCAACATATTGTTAATTAATTGCTAATGATCAATGATCAAGCTTTTCTTTAAATACACACACATACACACACACATACACACACACACACACACACACACACACACACACACACACACACACACACACACACACACACACACACACACACACGCATCAATAAATGCAGGTCCTTATCAATTGCCTGAGTATTCAGAAACTCAAAATTCATATGGCCGAGATCATATGATCAAGTTTTTGAAAACTCGAAGCTTTTGAATGGAGATCGCAGTACACTATGGCTCAGGATATTTACCATTTTCCTCACTGTAGTGCAATCTTGGAGTTAGTATATGTAATTTGCAGGGGAGGGGGTGGGGGTGCAGCAGAGATTGCCCTCCTGCAAAAACATAAAAAAGGTTGATTTTTGTGTTTTTCTTTTGATGATCGAGTTTTCAGAAACTCAATCATATGGTCTCGACCATATGAATTTCGAGTTTCTGAAAATACGATCATCTGACAAACAGCCATATCTCTCTCTCTCCCTCTCTCTATATATATATATATATATATATATATATATATATATATATATATATATATATATATTAAGCTGCAAGCATCTAATTTTCTTTTTAACTGGAGTCATGGAGTCAGTTTGGAGGAAGACTATATATTTTTTTCTTCAAATGGCTTAACAGCTTTGGAGATACAATACCACTGTGCTCCCTTAGAATGCTTGGTTGTCCAGTCCTCGACAATAAACTAGAAGTATATCACACTATGTTCTCATATTACTATTACATATTTTATCTGCTCCACCATACTCTTAGCTCTGAGAAAAGGTTTACAAACCAAATGTCTTCTAGTGATTTTCTCCTAAACTTAACAATAATAACAAATGGGGGGCTCTTTCCCACACACCTCCCAACTACTGGAAATGCTCTGAGTCAGTTAGGAATAAGGAAAAAGATTCCAGCTTTACAACCTGAAGCTTGCCGTAAAAATCATTTCAAATGCAGCTGTGCCATCATCTCAACTACAAGTATTTTTGTTGGTATTTATTAATTATTAACTCTTCCTTCTACTTCCCTTGAGTAATATTAATGTATAACTTTAAATTTCCACCAATCCAGTTTATCAGGGCTTAAGCACCACCATCTTCATTTCCTTGTCTGCCTCCCTAGCTAATTTTATGCATCATACTGTCTCTCTCTCCCTGTTTTATCCTACTCTCTAACAATGATGTTTAATCTGTACTCCAATGGAAGGTAATGACGTTTTAGCAATTATAAAATTATGTTCTAGACTTTATCTATGCTTTAGATATGCATATGATGGACAAGTTGGTACTGCTAGACTAAAAAAATCTATAGTATAATATTTCAATTGAATTTGCCGTTGTACTCTGTTTATGCAAAACAATCCAAAGCTTTATTTTACATTATGGCTCAGCTTTCCCCTACTAAAAATTCTAATTATCAAAATAAAAATAAACAAATAGCTAGCATGCTAAACAGATAAATTCACAGAGCATTTTGATAAAATTTGCTTTCTCTGAATATATTAAAACTTAAAAGCCAACAAAGACAGAGAAAAGCATGTTTAATTAACAAAATGATTGTCTCTATTTTTGGAGTGAAAAAAGGCCCTTATGAGCAGACATCTGAGAGTAGCTGTGATCCATATGAACTATACATATTCCACCAAAAAGATTTTCAACAGTTCAGAACAATTTGGACTATGCTAGAAAACAGAATAAAAAGTAAACTGCTGGAAACTTTTTTCAAGCAGGAGGACAGTTGAATGTGTTATAATACAAAGTCAAAAGCATTAAACAAAACAAATGAGTGGAGGGCAGGATCTTTGGTCAAGAGAAAGAGGCAGCAAAGGGGAAGTAATGATATCTCACTGAGTCAAGCGTGCAATTAAGGAGTGTGCACAACTGACCAGGCAAGTGCATGTACACAAAGGGAAGGAGAGACTTTCCCAAATGTTCTGAGTACATTGAACATAGCAGAAAATGATTTATCTTGCTAAAATTGCTGGAGTATGACTGAAATATAGGCAGCAGGTTGCACACAATTGCTATGCTGCAGAAATCTTTGCAAGCCCACAGCAGGTACAGCCGAAGTGTAACACATTTGCTAATCACATGGTCCTTTATACTGAGTAATTACTGGTTGAAAGAATACTATGTGCCCTTGAAAGGCCTTGTGGCCTAGCTAATTGTTATCAGGGATATCAGCATGCAGACGTTTTAACTTTTTGCACAGGTTTTGCCTATTTTTGTGGAAATAAGTTAAATGAAAAACTTAGCAAGGGATAAAGTAATAGAAGGCAGTTCTATGCTTTTCTAGGATTGCTGACCGCACTGTTTGTTTTACGAATTATTTTGCTTAGCTTTTGCAGTTTGTTGTTATGGACTGGATTAAGAAGGTTAGCTGGTATTAAAAAAATAAAAATAGGTTTGTGAAGAAAGTCAAGAGAAAATTCTATAGTTTGCATTGTTTTTGTCTGCAGCATTGATTCAGGCTATTACATGCTTATATAATTTGCAGTATTTGATGGATGATTTTTAAAACAATGAGTTATATTTCCCTTGAGAAGACTGATGGTAAAAACTTTACAGGCTATATTTAACTTAGAGGATCAGAAATGTTATGATGCTTCATGACGCTGTGGTGTGTTATTTTTCCTGTATTGTTTTTCTCTGCTTTTGCCTGGTGATAATCAATCATTCTATGTTGGGAGTTGACATACAGTCAGCTGTCAGCAGGTTTTGTGGTTAGGTCCCTAAACACACCCCTGCCCTGGTGGCTGATGGAATGATCTGCATCGCTGCTGGAGCACTCTGCACCCACTTGTGCCACATGTGCACGTTCACAGATACGTACCTAAAACAACTAATGTCACTGCTTGGAATCACCAAGCCCACATCCACCAGTTCTACAACCATGTTATCAAGCCTGCCTCCACTTGCAGGGAAGAATTTGACTGACTAGGACCACCATTTCAATCCTGTAGGATGGGGGAGCCATGTATCTCTGAACCTCTTATTTAGAGACTCAGTGACAAAGCCAAAACAATTCAGAGACAAAGTCTTCAAATCTGTTACACTTTTTAAATATTCATACTCCTCACTTAAAAAGTTGATAGAATAGGATATATAAGAATATGCTTTTATGAAGAATAAGGAGCCTGTAACTCTAAAAGTGTGTACTATTCATTGATTAACAATCACTGTCTTGACAGACATCATGAATTTTATGAAGAATTAAGCAAAATTTTCATCCCAAATCAGGCAAGTGCCTGAAAATCAGGGAGGATGAAAGGCATGGTAAGACAGAGTAAGTGCTCATTCCCGTCCTACTGTGTCTGACGCTTTGAGCTGTTACTTGATTTGAGGTTGTCTGCATAGTAGTCGTGGCTTCATCATTCCATACCACAAAATCAGGTTGTGGCAAGGAATCAGGCAGGACAAGATCAGTGGGTTGAAAATGCCACAAATGGAAGAGCCATCTTTGAGTAAAAATGTAATGTGGGATATGAAAGTGTGGAGGAGGGACTTGATGCAAAAGGATATGGTATTATGATCAAAGCTGCATCGGGGCAATACAAGGCTTTGGCACTCTGAAACGTGTTGGTTATGCAGAAGGATGAGCACCCTAACCAAATCAGTAGTAGAAAAGGCAGGAGGCGCAGCTTGGAGACAAAATATTACAAGATTGTAGACCAACTTTTATATCTGGCACACAAACAAGGTCCAAGGCAATGAACTTATTACTACTTATGTTATTCAGACTATGAAAGAGATGAGGAGGAGAGAAAGACATGCAATATTTGGTTTTATTAATGGGCACTAAACATCATGAATAGGACAAACCAGGGTATAGATTTGGTAACAGGGCTAGCAGACAAAGAAAACCATGGCAGGCATAACGAAACTAGGGTCTGTGATAATTTCTGACTAGCTTATGTTCATTTTGTGAGAATAGTGATGCAGCAGAACCATGATCTGGGCGTCCCTCTGTTACAATACTGTTTGGCATACAGGCATTAGCAGGCCTATAACCACTCATTCAGAAACCTAAAATTACATAACTAAGTCATCAGATGGAGTGCAAGTTATGCTGACATAAGGATGATGACTACAACAGATTAGAAGAGACAGAAAAAGGAGGGTGGGATCAGCATAACAGGAAGAACCTGTGCACATAATATGCAGTTTTAATCACTGTCAGTGGTCATTAAGCAAAGTCAGGCATGCAAGAAATCCGGAGTGACAAAATGCAGAGGGGAGCAAATGAAGGTGATCCAAAAAAAGAAATATCAGGTAGGGGGTGGAATTTACAGGAGAGTGAGAGGACAGCTAGACAGTAGACAATGACATTTTGGTCAGTCCAGAGGATTATGGGACACATGCATAACTGGAAAATATAGCAGGGTTTAGAACTTGGAGAAAGATTTGAAGTAAGTTTAGGTGGACAATTCTGATAAAAAAGGAGAAAGCTGAAATCAGTCTGTGATAGAAAGTTGATATATTATTAAAACTGTTGACTCAAGAGATACAAGCATAACGTTTGTTAAAAATAATCTTATACCAAACTCTGAAAGTAAATTGGGTAGAAAATATCCTCTTTGAGCTTGTTCTCAATAAGGAACTGACACTTCAGTGTCATTAATTATCTATCTTACCCTTAAAGATGCTCTATAAATTACTGAATCCTTGGGAAAGGCATGAAGGTGACCTACACTTTATTGCTTATATGCATAACAGAGACAAATGACTGCACTGAACCATAGCTTACAACCTCTGAAGCTTTAGGAGTTTTTAAGTTTTATCCAGTAAAACCCAAACATTAAAAATACCAAGGCAGACAGGTAGTAGGATGTAATTATACTTTGACAAATACATTTCCATAGGATGTACATCCATATGGGTGCACTTTGAAAGGTTCAGTGCAAGGCAAGAAAAAAATCTGGGGAGTCAGAATCATATCATGATAATGTTAATTTTCAGACTTTGTGCTACGATGTTAGTGTTAACATTGCCTAGTTCTGAAGAAGTCTTTTCACAACAAAAGTGCTTAACTGTTTTATTGAGGCTTTGTTGGATTTAATAGACTTTTGGATTCATCCAGTCCCTTTTTAGTATGTTTTTATTGTCAGACTTCTTTGTGAATTTGCTGCAGTGAGTGTTGCCACTACTTTAGAAAAAACAGCATTTTGTCTGGTTTCTGGTTTGGTGATAAATGCAAAAATACAGGACAATCAAATGTGTCCATCTGAAGGATTTTTTTTATTTAAGAACAGATTTAGGAGGAGTTGGATCAGATAAACAAGCAAATCTGTTAGGTAAAGGATAGTGTACATTTGAGTTAGGATCGACCCAGGCACTAGACAATCTGGGGATACAGGAACAGTGAGGGATCTGAAGAATAAATGTAGATAGGTAATGAGTGAATTGATGAAAGTATAGTCGGGGCTCACCTGATATATACTAAGGGTGGAGGAGACTTGCAGACTAAAAGCCACAAGGCTAAGATAATGGGAAGATGCTGAGTCGTCACTTTCTTTGAGCTACTCTCTATATGCATGCCAATTTTGTTGTGCAGGAGCAAATGGCTAATAGGCAGGTATGAGTCTTGTTAGATTATTAAGTTAATCAAGGAGAAGCAGCAGACCTGAATGCTAATGCTAGAGCTAGCAGGTTCAGCAAGTCATGTGGCTGGTGGAAATATGCATAAAGTATAATTTTATAGATTGAAGAGTATATAGATTAGTATTAGGCTTATTGCTCTTGTGGACAATTTTAAGCCTAACCAATTATCTCATGTGAGAATCAAACTTTGCACATTGTGTCTGTAAAGTAAACACCTTAACCATTATGCTAGCCAAACATACCCCATTATGCTAGCCAGAAGTACCTTGGATAGAGCTGACAGTTCAGTAGCTGATATTCTGTGTAATTTCCAACTTCAAGTTTTTAGCAAATTGCTCAAAGAATAAAAGAAGACAAATGCACAGTCCTAGGTATGATCTGGAAAACAGAAAAAAAATATTACTAAGCAAAATGCAGCAATCACTGTTCTTCAGAGCTTAGACCTTGAGTCTGGAAATCCATTTACACATCTATCGGAGACATAACTCAATACCTGAATCCATATATTGCTTCCAAGCACACCTGCTAAAAGCAGTGCACTATCAATGTTTTAAAAAAGTGCAGTCACTTGAATCATAGGAACATTAGTCAATATCATACTCTAAAATATTGCAATCTTAACAGAAAGGAGATAGTTCCCTAATAAAATAAACTAATAAAGAAATACACCCCCCGATTACTTTCACACCCACCTTCTTCAATAACTGATAATTACCTTTCTTTCTTCATCCATTTTAACCCAAACATGTCTCTGAAACATTCAAGCTGTAAATAGTCATCTCTCTTGTGATTAAGAATATAGATGGTCTTGCTCCAAATGGATTTTTCCCTTTTGTATGATATATATTTCTTTCATGTTCGTCACTGTACTATTACTAAATAAAGAGCTTATCTATCTGATGTATTACTGTTTGAGGAGTGCAATGTTTATGTTTTAATTAGCTCTGGGCTTGGCCTGAGGTATGTCCTTTTAGATCAGTGCACTACCCTAGTCAATAAAATAGAAATAAAATAAATGAAATGAAATACTTAAGTGCAGTAAACAGATTTATTGAGAAAAGAATGCTAGTTTGGATAGGAGGCATACATCACAATTGTCCAAAATTCAACAGCATGTCCAGATTTATGTCTCATGGTTTTGCTCTGCTCCTCAAAATTTGTGGTTTTCTGGCAAACCATTATTAAAGAGTGAAATACCTAAATAATAATTGAGATTTGACTTTCAGACTGCATATCCTTAAAAAATGTATGCTAATGCAAAGTCTGTTATTCTAGCAGCCTTCCATGTTTTAATAACAATACTTAAAAAAATCTGTCCCTGATTTTAGGGCTTTGTCTCCCCATTACATTTCCCAGAATTTTGGTGTTAAGATGTTGGGAGGCATGTGATTTTAGATGATCAGGTAATATAAGTCTATAAGTATAACAGGCTGAGCTAGGATGTAGAAGTAGAATGTCACAGATGGCAGGAGGATTACTTTCCTGTGGGGCTGGTGGAAACGACAAAGGTGGTAGAGTCCCCTGAAGGAGGCATGATAATGCTGCTGTCAAATACAAACTTGTTTGCGGCATTCAAGATTGTCAGGATATTGTGTCAGCTCTCACTGGAAGGAGAACATGATCTGATAAGATATGTTTATGGTAACATAAGAAGCAGTCAGACTAACCACTAAGTCTAAAAGAGATCAGGTAGTGAAAGGCAAGTGTATTTTTGGGTAGCTAATGACCCTGCCCAATGCAGTCAGGATGGAATCTACTGGCTAGATGGAAGCACAGAAAATATTAAAGATACTGGATTTTAACACCAAACTAGCACTTGGCAATACAGGAATTATCTTCAGATGTTAATGCTTTTCTATCTTTAAAAATAAACATCATTATTAATGGTTTAGAATATTTAATAAGTAATCCAGACTGCTTGATGAGCACCTGCAAGGTGAACAGCTCAGCGCACAGAAGAACTTTATCAAATAGGAAAGGGAACCAGATTACTCTGACTCGTAAAGGCTCCAGTTTGTATTGCATCGCGACTGAGCTCTTGATCAGCATGCAATGAATTATCAAGGGGCATAATATATAAATCTACAGATTGCCCCACTACATTTTTATGCTATAAATTCTTCTGTGGAAGCCTTGATCTTAGCACAGGAAATATTTGGTTAATCAAAGAATAGATTTTGTACTCTCAGAATATTTATGCAGTTGTACTGCTATAGCATTAAGCAATGAAACATTAGATATATAAACTCCTTAGTACCATTATTATAACATGGGAATGTCTTGGTAGACATCTAGGCCTTTAGTGAAACCAGAGTGCATGCCTACTCTTTCAGAAGAAATGTTTTAGCATGAATGCAGTCTTTTAGGTGAGTAGAAGCCCATATTTCAGAGGGAAGGATGTCAGCAGGTAAGCCTGAGAAAATCAAAGAATGTCTGTCACTCTTCATGGCAATTGCAGATGGAAGTTCATCACATGAGCCTTCCTCATGTTTACAAAGTCATTCTGGGTTAAAACAATGAAAACTTCCATGCTGCTCAACAAATCTTCCATCTCTTTTTCAGGTAAACAGAGTGGTGAGTCTGTTACTTATTTCACCTACACACCTCCTCCTCCTTGGTAACCATTACCATGACTACTGTGTATGCTATAAGTCAAGAACAACTCTCAATTACATATGGGATCTATTTAAGTCTTCACATGTAGTTCCACAAAGCCTTCATCTAAATGTGTAACATTTCTCAGCTTGGTGTTTCTAGCAGGTCTTATAAAAGCATATCAAATGTGGAACTCAGCATTCTTAATTTGCATATTTCTGCTGCGACCTTTCAACATTGTGCTGATCATGTTATAAGGCACATACTAGTCAGAGGCATAAGGCCCTAATAAATTCTTCTGTTCACTAAAATCAACAAGTAAAAGCAAGTCTGCTGTTGTACAGCTACCAGTTTCATTTTGAAGAAAAAGAGACCTAGATGATGTATAATTAACCAGAAAAAAAAACATGCCCTGGAATTCAAATTACAATAGTTCAGTTGTCTGAGATGGGAACTATGCAGACCACCTAGGTTATGAGCACAGAAGGTGAAAACTTGTATATAAAGAATTCCTAACAATGAAATTCAACTTTAAAGAATATATTGTCTCCAAAAATAAGAATCTCATGGCGATGGATGAGGCCCTGAATGAACACTGCAATGTAATTCAGACAATTGATGAAAATGTAAATTTCAAAAAGTGTATAGACATCACAAGGCAAACTCAATGTAGTGGAAGAGCTTTCCATGTACCATAAAGGTCATAATAGGAGGAAAGAATTAAGAACATATGGCATGCCAGAAGCATCTGAAGGAAAGGACTGTTTAGCAATTATTATTAAACTTCAGGAAAAATGAGCAGTGAAATCTGAAAAATAAACCGAGGCTGGTGAGGACTCATCTGAGAGGAGTTGTGGGCATGCATATAGGAAAGCAGTTAAACATGATGAAACAATGATCCTGCCAATCAGGATTAGTTTGCTACCCCAAGGATGAAAAGTCTTTTTCTTTTGATTTTCAGGCTTTGTAAGCACACAGCTCTGCTCTTCAGACTGTAGTACTCACTTTTTTTTGTATGAAACTTATATAGACCATGAAGACACACTGAAGGCATTGCTTCACTACTGACAATAAAAAGATATAGGATAAAATGAGGAATCATCTATACAGGACTTATGCCTAACTCAGTATGAGCAAAAAAGTACCTGCTCCCAAAATTGAAACAATGACTACATCATCTATTTAACAGGAAATGGTGCTAAGAGAAAGAAGCCTTGACTGTTAACAACCAAGAGATATACTTTGCCAAGCTGAAGTGCTAATATCTGAAAAAAAAATTGGAATAGGAAATGAAAAGATGAACAACTTAAAAAAATTAAGGTTCTGACTTTTACTCATTTCATATTAGTATCAGCAGCTATTAGCATAAGAGAGATCAAAATGAACCAAAGAGGAAGATACACAACAAAGCTTAAATATATACACCTAAGTTAGTTATATGCTTTAATGAAAACCTGTGAAAATGAATATACTGCTACCTCCTTTTTACTTCATTGGAAGTTTGCTGAGAATAGCCTATTAATACCTGAAAGTGATGTTTCTCTTCAGGTTATAAGATTTCTATTCTTTTATTTCCTTGAGCTTTGTGCTGTTGTGCAATATTACAATAGGGAATCGTGTTCTAATTTTGCTTGTGTGTACACAGGGACTCAGATTTAAGGCAAACTCTCATAAAAGGGGTCATAAGCAAGAATTCATTTTTAGGTAAATGTAGGTATGAATAGCTGAGTATTTGATTTATATAAGTAAAAGCAGGATTTAGGAGAATGGTGTTATAACTGACATCAGCAGAACTGAAAGGAAGATGGGGTTTGTTTATTAACCCAATGCTTAGAAGGAAGAATTGATCATAAATGTAGGCAGTAACCAATGCAGATGTTATTTTAAAATCGATTATCAGATAATGTTGACCTTGTAATTTGAAATAGAAGACACTACTAGTTTTGTTAGGGTTAGGGCTGGAATTAAACACCTTGATGGTATTTTGGTATACGTTCAGAAGAGATAACACACTGACTAAAATAGATAATAGTGAACCTCTTCCATATGTTGATAATGTAAAGTTTTGAATGTTTTTGAAGTTCCATCCCAGCGGTGCAAGACATGAAAACAGAGGTTGATAGTAATCTGAACTTTGACCTCCAAGTTTCCACAGTCATAAGGAAAGCCTTCTATGCAGCGCACTTCATAAGGACGGGCATAGCATCCAAATCACAGGATGTTATGACTCCACTGTACTTGATTCTCATCAGACCCCATAATAGAGGATAATGTACCCTTTTGCATGTACCTCACCAGACACCTGCAGCAGCTGGAGAGACCTCAGAGGTTTTTCACTAAGAAAACACAAGGAGTCCAAACCATGATCTATGTGGACAGGCTGACAGCCATGTCACTTTACTCTGCATCTTATAGGCTGCTGACAGGTGACCTGTGCCTGGGCTATATGGCAATCTCCAACTCTGTCCTAATGGAAATGCTGCACATCTGCAAGTCAAATGGCTCAAGAGTCACTCGCTCTATGGCTCTCAACCTAGCTTGTGACATTAACAGATCATGCTGGAGAGACAGATATGTCTCCCAGGGACTGCTGCTTCTCTGAAATAGACTCTCTGTTCAAGTTAAACATAACTCCTCACTGACCCTATTCAAATGCAACTTAGAAAATTGGATCGGAGACTGCAAATTCACTTCAAGGACAGGAGTAGCCGGTGTTGATCACAGACCCAGTCTGTTCATAAATGTGTTCTGCAAACTACCCAAAAAAGAACAAATGGGGGATACTTGGGATTAACATGGCTAGGCATGTAAAGGATGTAGAGCTGCTAGATTAGTAGCCTTGCATGAACCTATGAAGCCGAGTAGTAATGACTAAGACAGCAGTAGATTGAAAAGTAGTGTCATATCTATTGCAAATCTAGTGGGATTAGCACAAACCTGAAAACATGCTTACTATTATTAATTTTGTGAAATGAAACTGAAAATAGATTGTATGCTGTTAGAATCTGGTATGATGCAACATTTTGTAGTTAAGCTAGAAATGGTAAAGGCTATTGTGTACTGAAGACACAGAAGAGGTTATGAATGAGTTATACCCAATGGGAATAAAAGCAGAAACAATATTGCAGATCTCTTCACCCTTTACAAAAGAAAGTTACCATGATTTTTTTATATATGTAACACTAGTGTAAAAATAGCTAAGCTGGAATATTAATGGCTTGACCAAAACACTAAAAAGAGAAAGTACAGTTATTCAAGTTGAACTTACCATAACTGCAGGTGTTTGAATGATCACTATTGCATTAGCTTTAAATATATGGGTTATATCCTGCCAAAGATATAACAGCTGGCCGGCTACAAAACTATAGGGCACCTTCCACATGCTCAAACTGTCAGCTCTAGCTGAGGTGTCTAAAAGGCAAGAGCTTTCTTGCTAGCAGACTGGAGGTGGTTGAGCCTGGAAAGGGCAATGCTAGGACCAACAAAAAATAAATGTCCACACTGTGGTATAAAAACTCATAAAAAACAACAAAACTAAACAAAACCAAAAAACAAAGGGGTTGGAGGGAGGGAGCAACTATTGCAGCAGTAATCATTTGAACATCTACTGTTATGGTAAGTTCAACTTATACAACTTCCTATGCTCATCATACTAATAACTGCTGCAGTAGCATTAGCTATTTGGGTAGATTACAATAGCTACTACATTTGGGAGGTGGAAGGAGAAAGCCCAGGAGCCCCTAATGAATGGTGCTAGCAATGTTAATCTGGACCTAGAGCAGGAATCAAGCTTATAGTGCTTTGTAAAAGTATATATGGAGGACCAAATAGCAGCTTCTAGAATCCAACCATTTCCAAAAAAGCCATGGTAGAGGTGAAAACCCTGGTAGAGTTGACTTGACCCAGCCTGTAATAGATTTGTTATGGTGAGTATAACAAAAGGTAATAGCCTTACACAATCATTTAGATATAATCTGTTTTACCACAGGTTGTGCCTTATGTTACCTTCAAAAGAAATGAACAACTGAACCAACGATCTGAATGATTCAGTTCTGTTGAGATAGTACCCAAGTTGTTTGTGGACCATGGTATGGAGTATCCTTTCTCCTTCATTTTTAGTTCAGGAAAGAAAACAGGGAGATGGATAGTTTGGGTTAAAGTAAACTTGGATACCACTTTAGGGATAAAAGAAGGATTAGTTCTCAAAGAAACTCTATCCCTGTGGAAAATGAGATATGGTTGACTTACCATAAGAGCTTGAAACTTCTTGCAGAGGTCAGAACAATCAGCAAAACTGCTTTTCAAGTTAAGAACCTTAAGTCAGCCAGGATAGTTGGTTCAAATAGAGCCAATGTTAGCTTCACAAAATTACGATGCCAAGGAGGGGCCACCGGATGGATGCATGTTATGCATAACCACTTTCAAAAACATTATAACATGAAACTGCATTGAAAGAAGAGTGTCCATGGGCAGACATGTTGAAATGGCTGACAAATGAGGTTTGTTAGAGGAATAAGAAAGGCCATAGGAAAGTAATAAGTGACACAAATATTGAAAATCCAGAGAACAGCTAGCCCCAAATGGGTGCTGGTTATGTTGTTCGCACCAACTAGAAAACCTTTTCCATTTGCTAATATATGATTTCATGTAGCAGCTTTTTTTGCTTCCATTACTAACTGCTGTGCATCATCATCATCATCATCATCATCAGTAAACAGGTGTCTAAAAGGAAGTAAGACCCTATCATCCAAGCAATCAGTTAAAGTTGATTGATGTTGGGGTGTTTCAAACACCCATGTTTCTTTATTAGTAGATTTAGTCTGAGGAAGCTTGTGGTAATTGCTCCTGGCCTTATCCAAAATAAGGGTGAACCATGGTTGCCTAGGCCATAAGGATGTCACCACAATGATCTTGGGGGATTCCGTCCAACTCTTCAGAAGTACCATGGATATTAGTGCAAAGGGTGGAATAGCATACAGGAGCATTCCTGTACAAAGAAATGAAAAGAAAAGAAAAGGCATCCATCTTCCAGGCCTTCTTCCATGGAGTCCTGAAGTAGAATCTTGCCAGTTGATTGTTTAAAGAGGAGGCAAAGAGGTCTACCTGAGGAACTCCCCACAGATGCATTAAATCTCTGAAGACCCTATGATCTAGTTTCCATTCGTGATGGTTTGCCCTGGACCTGCTCAGTTTGTCTATCACAATTTAGCTCTGATGGACATTGTGCTGTGACATAGTGTGACATTGTGTTATGCATATTCAAGTTAACAAGGGTAATCTGCAAAGGGAGCATGACCTGGTTCCCCCCTGCTTGTTGATGTACCATGACTATGGTTATTGTTTGTAAAAAGTTGAAGAAGTTCTGGGGGCAAAAGAAGATTCTGATAGTTTAGTGTCTTGATCAGGGCAAGCATCTCTTTGATATTTATGTGCTTGTATCTGTCCTTGGTGTCCCACACACCTTGCACTTTTATCCCTCCTGAAATTACAGCCCAAGCAAAGTCCAAGGTGTCTATAGTGACTGACTGCTTTGGAACAGGAAGGGAGAAGGTGAGACCTGGATTTAAGGATATCTTTTGCTTCACCAACTGATTTCTCTTCTTACAAACCCCAAGCATTGGGATTTTAGAAGACAAAAGGTGATGATATTTGTAGCAAAAAGACTTTAAATAACATTGTATTTTTCTCATGTGGAGTCTTGCAAGGGGTATCATGAGAACCATAGAAGCCATTAGACCTAGAATCTAGAGGTATTCCCTTGCAGTGATTGACGTTTCAGTGGAAATCTTAGAAACAGGTCTAGATATATATCTATTTTCTTTCCTGTGGAAGAAAAGCTCTTTAGACTGAGGTGTCTAGATGACATCCCAGGAATACAATCCTGTTTGAAAGAGTAAAGAAAGACTTTTGAATGTTCTCTTGGACCCCTAAATTGTTAAGAGATCTCTCACCAAAGACAAAGATGCCTAACTTTGAAAAAGACTCTGCAAAGATAAGTTAGTTGTCTAACTACGGAAAAATGTGGATACCCAGCAGCCTGCAATGAGCTATAACTGGAGATAGTCACTTTCTGAACACCCATGGTACAGTGCCTAGTCCAAAGGGTAAGGCAGAAGACCGATAATGGGGTCTAGATGCACAAAACCTTTAGAAACATCTGATGTCTGGATGAATATGGATGTGATGATAAGCACCTTTTAAGTTTAGTGTTACCAAGAAACATAAGAAAGGAAGAACAGGTGACAGGTTGTGAGGTGACATCAGTTTAAATTTGGGCACTAACACAAACAGGTTTAGGAAAGAAAAGCCAGAATTGGTCTGCCAACATTTTCTTTCTTTGGCACAAAGAAAATCCTTGAATAAAAACACCTTCCCTACCTCAGAAGGGGAAACTGGTTCTATCACTCCTTAGGACAGCATGTGATGAAGAACAGGTGGAAACAAACCAGTCTGATCTGGAGGATGAGGAAGGACTCCCCTGGAAAGGAGAAATGTCTTCCCACTGCCATCCATAACCTTGATGAATGATCTACCAAACCCATTTATCTGAAACTATCTGTTGCTAAAGACTAAAATGGAGATTAAGATTTTCTGGAAAGAAAAAAAAAAAGAGGCCAAGCTGAGTCACAAGGTATCTTTAATAGTAATTTTGACTTGTTGGAATATCTTTGGTTTTGGGAGGTTCACTGTTTCTTTTAGGCTTTTTCTTTTTCTTAAATGCCTGTTTAACTGTATTTTGTTGAGACTGTTTATTCTGTTTTTTTTTTTCAAAATTGGATGAGCAGTTACAGAATTACTTAGAAAATTTGAAAAATACGGGCACGGAAAAATGTAAAGAGTGCTTGGATGAGCTTACCTTTTATCACACTTTTTGATCACATTTGCAGCAGAGAGGTCACAAAGTAAATTTCTATAAAATAGGAATTTAAAATCTCATTTTTAACATCTGGGAGGTTCTGAGAATGCAGCCATGCAAACCTCTTTAAAACGGCACAAATGGCCCTATGCCTGGAAAAAGTATCAACAGAATCATATACACACACTGTAGGCAATGAGTAGTGACCAGTGCAGTAGAAGAAACCAAATTATTTAAGGCAAAAATTTCCTCACAAGAAGAAACCGCAGATAAAACATTCCTCAAGCTTTCAGAATTAGTCAGAACAAACTTTAACATATGAGCCTAACAATTTAAAACTCTGAAAACCAAAGTTGCAGAAGTAGAGACTTTTCCTCATATTTATCAATAATGTTCCCATCTTTATCTGAAAGAGTAGGAGTGGAATTAATTAAGTGTTTAGCAGAAGTGAGTTCAGCTAAAGCTATAGCTGTTGGGTCAAGTTTGGGACTAGTGTATAAAAATGACTGAGGAACTTTATACAGCCTATTTGCCTTTTTTAGGGGAAGCTGGCTAACTATCAGGAAAATTGCAGGCAGAAATACACACCCAAACACACACACACACACACACACACACACACACACACACACACACACACACACACACACACAGTAGACAGAACAGAAAATAAAAGTACAAATGACCAGGTAGCTCAAGACTCAATTCAGGTTACTTTTAATATACAAATGTTAAAAACCATGATTAAGCACTTTCATTGCAGGCATCATCAGAACCATTGAATAAAAAATTAAATATAAATAACAAAAAGAAAATTCAAAACACACCCCCAATAAATGTACCAATCCCAAAAAAGAAAAGCAAATAGTTTATTTATTTATGTATTTATTTATGACATTTGCTGACCGAATTATTCCAACCGGACAGATGCCCCTTTTCAGCAGATACCCAAGGAGAAAAGCTCCACAAGGTAAATACAAATATAAAATGTCACAGTACATTAAGTATAATGGTAATATTTATTTATTTATTGCATTTGTTAACCAGGTGATGTCCGACTGGGCTAAGAGCCCATTTTCAGTGGAGACCTGGGGAGAAAATCTCCACAAGTTACAAAATAAGCATGCAGAAAAATGTAACCGATACATTATAGTCAAATGAAAAATTTATCCAAAAAATATAACAAAAACAGTCAAAGGATAAAGTGCCTCTTTGATACAGCAAACGAGAACTTCATAAAAACTCAAGAGGCAACACCATAAAAAGTGAAGGAGACCGGTTATTTCACCACACAGAACATAAAATATAAAAACAAAGTGAGCTCTTTCACTTTCATATGACCACGAAAGCACTCACTTTGTTTTTATATTTTATGTTCTGTGTGGTGAAATAAACGGCCTCCTTTGCTTTTATGGTGTTGCCTCTAGAACAAAAAATTTATATCAAGTCAGTTCTTTCTATCTCTTCTCTCCTCAAATGGTTCCAGGATAGTTCCCACCAACCAAACTAAACTTCTAGGTGTTACAATAGATGAAAACCTAAAATTTGACAAATATATTTCTTTAACAATCAAAAAAATTCATATCAAACTTGGTGCCCTCTATAGGGCTAAACCTTTCCTAACCCGCAGTGCTAAACTAGCCACTGCTCAGCCACATCTGCTCTCTACTCTCCTCTACGGTTCTCTCATTTTCACAAACCTGCACAAGTCTGACCTCAATAACCTAGAATCCTGTTATAACAAAATTGCCAAATTTGCCTCCAATCTCCCATATAGGACTCACCATTGTACTGCTCTCCCTCAACTCAGCTGGCTTGAACTCCCTAACCTGTAATCCCTCAATCAACTCACCATGGCTGACAAAATTATTCACCAACCCAACAGTCTCCCTGCTCTTGCTAACCTTCTCTAACCTAGTTTCAGTCGTAGGGCCCTCAGATCTTCAGATAAACTGATGCTACAAGTGTCCCACAGCCACAACCAACACGGAGACTCCTTCTATTAATATAAAATTGATAGGCAAGTGGATCGTATTTCGGCATTGGGCAGATCAGGAGGAGTGCAGCTTAGCTGTACAACCTTGAGAGTGTTTTTAAACATAATAGTGACTTCACCACCTCTTTTGTTTAATCTATTGAGTCTAATGATGTTATATCCAGCTGTGGTAATTTCTAAGTCTTTGATGTGGGGCTTTAACCAGGTTTCAGTGATAACAGCTATGTTAGGTGAGTAGGTGGATAGGGCAGCATGAAACTCACTAACTTTGTTTACTATGCTATGGAGATTGAAGTTGGTAAAGAGAAGGTCTGTATTAGATGAGTTGGGGGAAGGTGGGTAAGGGTGATAGTGGTTAATAGAGCTATTGAGTGAACAATAGGGAGCTGGTGGGGATGATAGAGGGCAGGGAGACAGAGTATATGTGGGACCTGGGTTGGGATGAATGTCAGCTTGGAGTTTGATCTGTTTTAGAGAATGTAGTAGGAGGTTTCTAAGTTTTGAAATTAGATTGTGATATCTGAGTGTAGAAGCTTTGGGGTAATGAGAGTGTATGGGCTTGAGATTTTGGTGAAGACTGGCAGGATTGCTAAAAGTCTGATGGCTAATGTTACTATAAGAGTGGGTTAGGTGGAGATAGGGGCAAAGAAGAAGTGTGGGTGAGTAAACGTGTTTGATGTAGTTAGTGTGGGGAGGTAAAACTATAATATACAGTTTAACAGTAATGACATAGTGTTTCATCCTTAACATAGTCACAGTAACAGCAATAACAAACAGTATAACAATAATCACAATGCACTTTCATCCTGTACATTGTCACAGTACAATTTCTTACAGCTGTGAACCAAGAGGTAGTTCAGGAATAAAAATGTGACAATAACCAATCATATACAAAAAGGAACATAAACCCACCAATATGGTTAAAGTAGAAACACATGGAAGCAGAATGACTATGCAGTTATATGCTGGAATTCATGGAAATGAAATGTATTATATCGTTGATGCTCTATACTTGAGTACACTAGAAGGGGATAGTGTATCATTTAGACCGGGGTGATTTGTAGCATCCAGCTGGAGTTGCCACATCATTTCCTGGTGCAATAAACAATTCTTCCAATCCCTGTAGAGGGATTTGCTTCAATTTTTTCCTACACACAAAATTTAAATCTTTAAAAATTGACACATGTTAAAGCGTGCCTCACCAATGCACTTTTGCTGTTTTTTTTTAGAAGTACTATAAGTGTATTGGTAAATCCTCCTATTGAATGTAATATTCATTTTACCGATGTAAAACGGGGGCATGATGCACATCAAGCTATATATACTATTTTGGAGGAACAGCAGCTGTATCGGCCATAAAAAGCCCATTTGTTCATCAAGTCAAACAAAGGCCCCTCCATGTCAGAATCAGTGAACAAACATTGGTGGCATCTGCCACATACTGAAGTCATAGGAAACCCATTCCCTTGTAACTTCCTGAGTTTTTCTAAAATTCTCTTAATGTTTGAACAATTTTTTGAATGCAAATGTTGGAGGTTGACTAAACCACATTTTTAAGGCTTCATCACACTGCAGAATGTGCCAGTTTCTATTTAGAATACCCCTAATATTGTACGCATCTACGGTATAATGCAGTGCCATGTTATTAATGCGGTAAAAATTAGTACCAGAGTTAGGCGCATTATTGTTTTCAAACAAATTTGTCTGCATGCCCCTCCTAATAATGGTACCATATTTATCATTCCTTTCCCATAGAATAAAATTATAAATCTCATCAATAATACTGATAGGGTAACTCCATTCAACAAACATAGCCTTCAACTTGTCAGATTCACTAATACACTTTTGCTCGTCAGAAGTAAGGCGAGAGACACAGATAAACTGACTTTTAACCATCCCTTTCTTCTGGCGAAGTGGGTTGCTGCTTTGGAAGTGAAAGAAAGTATTACAGAAGGTGGGTTTTCTGTAGACAGATGTTTCCATCAGTCCATTCAGTCCATTCTTGACCTCAATGTCAAGGAAATTTATGGAATCAGTATGAACATGGTGGGTACATTTAAAAAATACAGATGTAACATGGAGCTGATTGACAAACTCAAAAATCTGTTCTTTGCTGACTGTCCATATAAAAAAGATGTTATCTAAATAGTGGTAACAACATGAAAAGTATCTAAAAATATCCAACTTGAGGATGGACTCGATCTTCCATTTTAATAATATTGACTTGGTAAATATGGGGATAAAGGAAGTCCCCATGGCAACACCACAAAGTTGCTTATAACTTTCACCTTTGAAGGAAATGAAATTGTTACTAAGTAGCAACTCCATGAATTCAGTAATTAACGAGATGTCATTAACTGATAGTGCCCATGTCTAGATACTATTTTGTTAAACCATTGAATGACCTCCTCATGTGGAATAGCTGTAAAAAGATTTTTAAAGTCACATGAAATTAAAATATGTGATTCATTGACAACAACTTTCCTGATCTGATCCAGAAAGTCCCAGGAATCTTTGATGACATGAGTAAACTTGTTGAATAGGGCTTTTAACTTGCAGTCTATAAACTTAGCTAATGGTTCGGTAATTGAACCACCCGAGGAAATAATTGGACGTAGTGGTGGATCTGCTATGTTTGAATGTATTTTTCTTATCCAAAATATTTTGGGGATAGCCAGATGGTGTACTTCCAAAAAATTATAAAGGCCCAAAAAAGAAGCAGCACATCTAGATAGATATTGATAGCCCTACAGGCTATGTTAATCTCATTGACAAATACAATCCTGTATGTTGATTTGTCACATAAAAGTAGGTGCATCCTACCAGAGTAGTTCATTGAATCCATGATGACCAATCCCACACCTTTGTCAGGCTTCATACAGAAAATGTTATATCATGTACTTGTTTGGACAGATTGTAATATTGTTTTTCACCTACCATCCAGCAAGCACCTGATGTCCCGTTCACATGTTTTTTTCGAAAACGTTGATAATGGAGTGTAGTCGGAGGTTGGCTACACTTTTTCATTTGAAATTACTATTGGATATTTCACTTGACATTTCTTCACCAATCAAAACCTGTGGTGAATAGTTTAAGGTCTAACAATGTTTGTTCAATATTGGCATGACCATTAGCTATAAATGTAATGCCTTTTGAAAATAGACCGTGGTGTTCAGGGCCAATACCCAAATGTTGAAATTAGTGTTGGTAATTGGTTGAGATGGTCTGTCTCTTGTTGGCTGTACAATCTGATCTCCTGAGAGTAGGTTGATCGGGTCTATATTAGATCACCGAACGCTTAAAAAAGTGAAGGGTGATTAATTGACCCTCTGTTCCAAGAAAAAAACCCACTTTAACATTACATTAAGTGGGGGGCTTTGCCCCCCCACACCCCCTACTTAAATATACCAACTCTGAGACTGCACTACAGTGCCAAAAACGGCAAAGTAATGAAGCGGCCAAGTAAATTCTTTCCCAGGGAAAGAATTCACTTAAAAGCCTCTTCGATCTTTTGCCATTTCCATCTTTTGAGTTCGACCAAGACGTATTCGAAAGAATGCATCTTCAGTCTTCTAATAGGGAACCGGTTAATCTAAAGGGAAATCTATGTCCTCACCACAAATATTGTTTCAGTCATCAGGTCTGCTTATATCTAAACAATAACAGAAACCTGGTTGACGTTCAGTCCACAAATGTAAAAAATGTTAGCGATGATGAATGCCAAAATAAATCGCTATTCCCATGCAAAACAATCTGCTTGATACCTCCAGCCTTAGAATAACACTGTCCGTGGTCGTAAAAACACTGACAAACATTTATTGAATCACAAAGTTTTTCAAAAACATTTTTTTACATATATCTAAATAATAAATATTTTTCCTTTTGGATGAGTTTGGGATGTTTGGGATACGCAGTTCTATTGGTGTAATTATTATCCTGAGTAAGTTTCTTGTCTTTCCTGCATTTTATTGAAACCATTCTAGAACTGACCTGTCTAAACACACTGCTGAAGTCATTTTTGTGTAACAGAAAGTCAAGGTCAGCAGATATAGAGTTTGCAGAACAGGAGGAATTGGCAAAGGTTCTGGAAATTCCTTCTGTAACAACTCTCAGCACTTTTCTGAGGGACTGAGAAACCTCAGTGCTCCCCACTGAAAACATTGGCACATTCTAAACAATAGACTCAAAGAAAGACAAAGAGAAACTCCAAAAGGGCGAATCAGAACCTTAGCTCTCCTCTGAGTCTGAATCAGAAATCTAAGGAGAAAACCATAAATCTGTCCTTTTGTCTTTCTATTCAGATTCAGAATTGTGAATCTCTTCAGGAAAAGAGGTATCCCTCTTTCTTTAACCAGAAGCTACTTTACAAGAAGGATCAGTAGCCTGAGTTGAACTCTGAGCCAGACCCTGCTATCTGCTCTACCTTACAACTGCTCCTGTCTAAGGAAATTCATGGTGGAGTAAACACATCCTTAAGTTTTCTATTTCTTTTTGATGGAAAAAAATGGGACCAACTAATGGCAGAAGCAGCTTTGCCAGGGATAGCCACAGCATTCTGACACAACAGGGCAGCCTTCTCTCTGTTCCATCTCCCAGGACCATCACAAGTGGCTTTCCCTTGCTTGCTGAGGAGAACCCAATAGCCAGAGATGACATGGCTAATCCCTGGTTCACAGTGGTTGTAGGTGCTTCACCAGAAGGATCTGGTAAAAGATGAGTGGCATGAGATACAACAAAAGGCCACAACAAAGCAACCCACCTGCATCTGAGGCAAATTGCTAGCCTGCTGTGGTAGCAAAGGCTGTTTGCATAACTTTTTCTTTTTGTGGCTGGAAGGACTGACATTGGGGCCAGTAGTTTGCTCCATGGTTTAGACAAAAATGATGTTTCTTTCCAGGGAAGACAAGCAGAAAGTGCCTGTAAAAATTTCAAGATTTTTAAAAGTCACATTTTTTCATAGAAGAACAAAGTATAAAAGCACTTTAAAACACTTTGCCAGCCCAAAAAATTAAAATAAACACACTTTCTACCCAGAATTTTTTTTAGTTACTTTACACAGCTTTTAAACTGAAAAAAGAGCACTCCCATTTAAAAGTACGATACAGTCGCATGAAAATCTGTTAAAACACAAAATTCACAGCTTTAAAAAACTTTTCTGAAGAAGAAAGTGATTTAATCTCCTGAGGGAAGGTATAAGCAGCTTCACAACCCCCTCCCCCTCTACAAAAACTGGCACATATGTCCAAACTTACACTAAAGTACTATATGAGCATTTATATAGCTGCATGTAATCAGGAATACCAGACAGGATAAAATCCTCCTCCTCAAGAAAGAGTAAACCTGTCTGGTGGACACCTGCAATAAATAAAGTGTATAATAAAAGGAAAAATAATGCTGTCCAGGACCAAGAAGGAGCAGGTGTCTTATTGGAAGCAATTTCTCCTTAGCCTAAACAAGCAAATAAGAGCACTAGTTAAATCCTCCAAAGCAGACTTCAAGTCCAAACTGGCCACATCCACTAAAGACAATCATAAGGCTTTCTTCACATATGTCCACAGTCTCAAGGGAAGCGCCCAGATCTGCTCAGAACTGGGGGTCAAGGACACCACATACACAAACCCTGTAGATATAGCCAACCTGCAGACAGACAGGTTCAGTGAAAACTTCACTCCTCTGTCCCCCCATCAGTAAAATAGGACATCCCTAGTACCTGCCCCCCTCCTCTTATCTCTAGGGAGCAAGTCATCACTGTTCTCTCAAAGGCAAAAATACAGCCTCCATGGGACCCAATAGCATCCCAGACTGCATCCTATATGAACTCAGGCAGAAACTTGCAGCACCATTAGGCACCCTATTCAACCAAAGCCAGAGTACCAGCTTCATCCCAGCCAAGTAGAGGACAGCTACTGTCATCCCTTTGCACAAAGGTGGGGTATCCACTGATCCAGAAAATTATAGACCCATCAGCCTAACTAGCCTGATCTGGAAGGCCATGGAGAAGATTATCATGGGCTTCATTAACAAGGACATTGGCAACCTCAAGACACTTGATCCCTCACAGTTTGGTTTTGTCAAGGGGAGGCCATGCCTGTTAAATTTGGTCGACTTCTTTGAGACAGTCAGCAAGGCCATAGACGAGGGTAAGATGGTGCACACTGCCTACCTTGACCTCGCCAAGGCCTTCAATAATATTCCACACTTGGGTATAATAGATAAACTCTCTCAACTAGGCATCAATCCATATGTTACCAGATGGGTAGCAAACTGGCTCACTGATAGAACCCACCTAGTTAAAATAGGGGAAGCCACCTCAAGTAGTAGACCCGTAACAAGTGGTGTACCCCAGGGATTGGTCTTGGGGCTTCTGCTGTTTGGGATATATTTCTCAGAGGTGCAGGCCAAATCTAGTGGGCTATGGCTGACCAGGTTTCCAGATGGCTGCAAGCTGGGTGCTGTCATCAATTCCCCTAGTGATGTGGACAGCCTCCAAGAAAGTCTCACCCAAACAAATAACTGGTGCCAGAAACATGGCCTCAAACTAAATGCTAAAAAATGCATCATCATCCCTTTTGGGGAGAATGACGTTCCCACAAATTATCACATAGATAATAAGGCACTAAGCACGCAATCAGTTGTAAGGGACTTGGGAACCCAGGTTGATAGCAAACGGACTTTTGACCACCATTTTGCTTCCATTGTACGGAAAGCTTTCTACTGGCCCACCTCATTAGTAAGGGTATCTCATCCAGGGACAAGGTGGTCATAATATCCCTGTATTCTTCCTTTATAAGATCGATTATTGAATACAGTGCCCCTTTCAGCATGTACCTCACAAAGCACATGCAGCAGCTGGAGAGACCACAGAGATTCCTCACCCAGAGAATCCAGGACCTCAAACATCTACCCTACACAGATAGGCTAAAAGCCCTGTCCCACTACTCAGTCTCCTACAGACTCTTCAGAGGTGACTTCTGTCTGGCTTACAAAGCAATCTCAGACCCCGCCGTGATGGGACTGCTGCATATCTGCAAGTCAAGCTCCACTCGAGTAACCCACACGTGAGACCTCAACCTAGTCTGTGACATTAATAGGACTTGTTGGCAGGACAGATTTGTGTCTCAGAGACTCCCCTTTGTGGAATAGACTCCCTCCACATAAAGCAGAGTATCTCATTTAACCTTTTAAGCGCAACCTGTATAACTGGATGGGGAACAGAAAATATACTCCTGGGATTCCAGCCATGTCCTTGCTGGACAGTGTCATAGGGTGCTGACTTGTTGGAACATGGGATAAATTCTTGGCTAGGCTTGTAAGGGCCTCAGGGCCAATAGCCTAGTAACTTCCTATGATCCTATGATCCTATAAAAAACAAGAAATATTTAGAAAAATGAAGGTTTTTCACCAAATGGAACTTATTTAACCAACAAAGGGACAGCACCAAGCTGACAGTAAAGCTCTGAAGGGCTTGGCATCCAAATTCTACTTTTAGTCATCTCAGCTTGAGTTGCCTAACATTTTGGTTGTTTGGAAGGTATGCCGAACTTTTGGAAGCTGGATGGCTGTTAAATGCTTGGCAGAATATAACCCCATATAGCTAAGACAACTGCAGCAGTGATCAATATAATGAATAAAGGGGATAGCAAAGCAAAACTCTTTAAATAAAAAGACTAGCATAATAGTGTGCTGTTCTTTTAGGTCTTTGCTTATTTAGTAAGTTAAGCATTATTTGTTAATACTTACTACACAGAAAGGAATTGTTTTATGTTTCCTTTGTTAACTGAAAATATGCAATTACCTTTAATTGAACACTTAATTTTTGTATTTGAAAAGTCCTTGAAAAACAGAAACTAATATGTTTCGTTTAATGTAATGTACAGTCTGCATTAATAAAGCAAAATGTTCTGCATGTATTGAACTTTGTAATGTGTGCACGTGTGTGTGTGTGTGTGTGTGTGTGTGTGTGTGTGTGTGTGTGTGTGTGTGTGTGCGTGTGTGTTCTTTTATTTACTTGTGTTAAATTCAAACATAGTATATCACATATTTGAATACTCATATCAAGCAGCAAAACATTGAGCATAACTGCTTGAAACTTAAAAAAGAAAAACATAAATTAAAATTTTTTGAGGGGTGCAAGCCTCCCTGAGACCTTCATACCCCATGCTAATTATATATACCATCTCTGAGATCATGCTATAGTGGGGTAAGGGCAAATTCCCCAATCCCACTGTTCTGCAATCTCACAAAAAGCCAGTAATGTGCTATTAGCTGATTTCTTGATCTGATGTGTCTGCTTTATTTTTCTGTTAGATAACATCAACAGTTAATCTTATGGTTGAAAATGCTCAGGTAATTAAATTCAAACAAAACAGTGCTGTTTGGTACACTGCAAAAGCTTACCAGCTGTCCAAGACACCTTTCCATTTTTTTCCCTTCATTCATCCTATGGCAACCTACCCTAATGTCCCACTTCCATCAACAGGTGTACCAGCCTTTTCCAATTCCCATGGGCTGAGGCTAGCATCTTGGGGGTGTGTGGCCATCTCACACTCTACCGGGGGATTTTGTTCTGTATTCTGTACCTCATTTCACCCCTTCCCTGTGCTGCCTTGGTTGCATCCAGAGAGCAAGTATGCTGTGAACATGCAGATATACTGCCCCATCTCAGTGGCAGTTCCATCAAGCACCCTGCTGTAATCCCTCTTTGGATTACAGCCCTGCTTCTATCAAGAATTTTGTGGGGAATACCGTTAAGACCATCCTCCTCCAGGAAGGCAATGCATATCTCTCTCCTGCTACTCTGTTGGTCACTTGAGCTGATAATAGAACCCAGGTAATTTGGGGTGCAGTTAGGGCTTTATCCCTCTATGCCACTGGAGTGGCTATCCTTCCAGTATTGACTTAAATAACTACACCACTGTAACCACAACCACCTTTAAGCATCTAGGGCTTTGGCTTAACTGGTCACTTCATTTCAACTACCACAGAGAAAAACAAAGCCAAAATTAACACCTTAATGTACTGGGCTAAACAAATCTATCCATTCCTCACCATTGCTACTAGGACAACTATTGGTCCTTCTTGCCCATCCAGAATTCGGTCTAACTATTTTTGCTTCAGTCTCCATACACTTCCCTATAAAACATCTCTAATTCTGTCACTACAGCACCAAATCCAACACCTAAAGAAGAGTACTGCATCACAGTTAAAAAAAAATGACTCCTCATTAAGCAAAAAGTCAACCTCCAACTTGGTACCCAGCTCTTCAAATTACTTTATCTTGAATCCTTTGCCCTACTATCGGTCAAACTCAATGGAAAAAAATCTCAAAATGGTCCATCTCTTTCCACACTTTCATCACTTCCTGCAAGCAATTAGATATGACTTTTTTTTGTATTAGCTCCTTCACGCTGACATCTCTCCCTCCACACCTCAAAGTAGTCCAGGATCTTGCTAATTTCATTAAAGATCTTATTTCCTATCTTTATTTTCAAAACAAATGGCATGTGCCTCCAAACAAGCCACATCACCTAAATCTCTTACCTTAACCACACAGTTTTCATCTAAGCTCCCATCACCATCCTTACGCTCCATATCTTTTCTCAACTCTTCCAAAACACTATTACACTCATCTATCAAATACAGCTCAACACTATCTGTAGGGTATTTAGGGAAAGCATACCTCTCAACCTCTTGGCACAAAAAAATCAGGAGAAAGCCAAAAGTAATGGGGAGACAAAGCCCTCAAACCCCCAAAATAGGGACACATTTTAAATATTGCTCTTATAAACTTAGAAAGTTGCTAGAATAAAAGGTCTTGTGTTACCATACATTTGCTGAAGGATATGAAGTCTGAAACTCAAATGCCTGTGATTATTTAGAACAGGGCAAAAATATGAGGCAAAAATCTGGACATTCTGCAAAAATCTGGACAGTTGAGAGGTATGAAAGAGACATGTTCATTTAAGTACATTCTGTTTATTTCTCTCTCCTTCTCTGTAGATACTTCACCTGGCTGTAATTCTGTCTCCTGTTTTCAAAAGGTAATCATAACTTTTAAGTCAAGTCTGCCTCTGAATCACTGGGTATAGCCATTAGAAACTCAGTCCCATCAAGGGCCCTTTTGCTTGATTTGAATTCTGCATATTTGTTGCCTCAGGTATTCATATGCATTGTATGAAATATTGTGTTAAGTCTATATTTCCTGCATATTTCTTTGGGTCAACTGTGAATATTTATACTTGGGCTGTACCTGCAAATTATCACTTGTGATCAGTGCCTTACTCTTGTTAAACAAAAACAAATAAATAAACAATAAAACAGACCCAAATTAGTAAGCCAACATGCAAATATTTGAAAACTGGTTTGTATTTGAGGGAGACTGCCCTACAACACTGTGTGCGAATTTACCATTTCTTCAGTGATGTGCAATCTCAGAATTGGTATATATGAGAAGGTGTTAGTACATCATCATAGCAGGAGAGGGTGCACAGAGCTTGCCCCCCTGTAAAAAGTTTTTTTTAATAGGAAATATTTTTCAGTAGAATGATTTTTCAATAGTTGTTCTTCAATGTGTTTGTTGACATTTTTTTTATGATTGACATAGACTCAAATATTAGTACTCCACAGAGAGCTGCCGTATCTGGAACTATGTGGTGTCCAAGAAATTATTTACTGAAAGAACATGATGAAAATGTTGTACAAAATGCAGTGCATTTTAAGTGCTACAAAAGAAACACAACAGCATTGTTTCTTAGCATTAAAAGAATGTTGTTAATACAACAGAAGTAGTTTAACAAATGTTTGCAATCATTTCTACTGGAATCAAGCCTATACTCATATGAAGAATAATTCTGCAGTGAAACAAAAGCCTTGCTAGTTTCATTTTCACAGTCTTATCTTTCATTTTTCATTCCTTCCTTCATATCGTCTGTGGTGCTCTCCCAGTCCAATAAATGAAAAATGCAATGAAGCAGATGGTAAGTGGTGAGTTCCACATACCTTTATGCAGTTTGCAAGTTCCACCCTAGGGAAACAAAACTCTGTTAGGCACAGGCATTTTTGGAATGCTAATTGCTTGAAAAGGAGCAGAATTCATTAATACAGAAGGACCTTGTTGAAGGATTAATGACTCCACAATGCACAAAGATCTCACGTAATTAATTGAATCTTCTGTAACAGAATGGAATAAAAATAACTCGGTTATCACAGGAAATTTTTCATTATGTCTTCAGGAACTTTTGACAAAACTATATTGTTGGCACTCCAGTGTGGCATTCATGCATGCATTCATTCATTTCCAATAGCTGATTTGTCTTATTCGGGTTTATGGGAGCTAAAGGCTATCCTGGAACTCAAGTGGTATAAGGTAGACAACCATTCCTGGGTGGGTCATTAGCTCATCACAGAACATGAGCATGTACACATACACACTGCATGCACACATACAGCAAGCTGCAATATAGAAGATTGCCAATTCAACTACCTACATGTCTTTAGGATGTGTAAGGAAACTGGAATGCCCACAAAACACCATTATTGCAGCCGAAGGATGATGTGCTTACCGGAAATTATATGCACCCCATCTGAGAACCAACTGGTAAGCCCAGTGCTATGAGGCTGGCATGTTAACCATTCTACCACAGTTATTTTTATTTATTCTGCAGTGGTGCAGTGATCATAACACCTGTTATCATTACCTGATCAGATATGTGCAAGTCTGTAGGATTTTTGAGAGTAGGAAATCTAGGTTGGGATTCATAGAGATGTGCTGCACTCTTGTACAACTGTTTCACAGCTTAACGGAACTGAGCAGTGACACCAACACAAATGAACATATCCAGAGCTCTGCCAGATGTTACACACCGATGTACTGAAGTGAGCAGCACTGCAAACATACATACAGACACATATGTGCAATGAATGCAAGCTGCCCCATATTTATATTACGATACCTAACAACAAGATTTCACAGACCCCTGCATCTCAAAATAAAGCAGTACATATAGAGACTATGGTGTGAGTGCCAACATGCCCCTCAGCAGGATGACATACAGTGGCACATTAAACTATATTGCTATACAATAGAGTGTCAAATCAAAGTATTGTAGTAGGTGTAAAATAAGGTGTTAGAACAACTCCGAGAGCCAACAGTCCTATGCATATGTCCTAGTACATGCATCCCAGACAGTAGGCAGGTGTTTATTCCCTGTGCAAGTGTTAACACACCTGCACAGAAATATGTCTCTGGCAGACATAGGAATGTACCTGTTAGTGCAGAGACCCTGATATGGGGCAAATAAATCCACCACATATGGTGTCCTTGCACAACCTGCAATAAATACAGCTGCCAATATACATCAAGTCCTACTGACACATCCATCTAAAGAAGATGCACCAAACAAAAGTTAACACAGCTGTGGTATGCTAAATGAGACAGACTGACCAGTAAGCAGAGCAGTTCACATGCCTAAAATGCAGTCCACATACAATATCCTTTGGGGTACTGTTGCTGTCTCTTCACCTCTTATGCATGGCGATCATCAGTGTGGCTGGATTACAGCTGACCATACCAATGCCTGCACTGTTCTTCTACCCTGGTTAATGTCATCAAACATGTCAGAGCAGGCATTAACTTTGTGGAATGAGCAATCACAGGGACCCAGTGGCTGGTCCATAAAATGGCAGTGAAGGTGATAGAGCATTTTCTTGGTCTCCTTCATGCACCATACAGGTGCTCTCCACTGGGCACTTAAAGTGGTGGCCATTATTGCTGAATATCCTATGACAATAGTGGCAGGTGTCTGAGGAGCAAAGTGGCACTAGCAGTGAGTCATGTATACAGTGTGATCCTGAGTATCAGGTAGTACAGCTTGCAGCTACACAGAAGTGTGGTATATGCCTACAGGTCTCTTGTTTGAGCACATGGTCACAAGGTGTCAAAGGGGAGACTAAGCACCAAGCTGTGTTTCATGCTGCATATGCAATTTGGAGAAATAGTGATTTATAGACATTAATGGCACCTGCTTTTAGTTGCCTATTGGCCACAAAAGCAGGTATAAATATATATACTTAGATAATGTGCCACCATTTTCTAGGATAAAACATGCAGATTTTAAGATATTTTTGGAAAAACAGACAGCAGTGCTTGGGGAAACAACAGTGCTTTTCACACTTTTGGGAATCTCTGAGGAGACACTCACTGCTGATGGTCACCATTCCAGATGGCTGCAAGCTGGGTGCTGTCATCAATTCCCCTAGTGATGTGGACAGCCTCCAAGAAAGTCTCACCCAAACAAATAACTGGTGCCAGAAACATGGCCTCAAACTAAATGCTAAAAAATGCATCATCATCCCTTTTGGGGAGAATGACGTTCCCACAAATTATCACATAGATAATAAGGCACTAAGCACGCAATCAGTTGTAAGGGACTTGGGAACCCAGGTTGATAGCAAACGGACTTTTGACCACCATTTTGCTTCCATTATGCGGAAAGCTTTCTACTGGCCCACCTCATTAGTAAGGGTATCTCATCCAGGGACAAGGTGGTCATAATATCCCTGTATTCTTCCTTTATAAGATCGATTATTGAATACAGTGCCCCTTTCAGCATGTACCTCACAAAGCACATGCAGCAGCTGGAGAGACCACAGAGATTCCTCACCCAGAGAATCCAGGACCTCAAACATCTACCCTACGCAGATAGGCTAAAAGCCCTGTCCCACTACTCAGTCTCCTACAGACTCTTCAGAGGTGACTTCTGTCTGGCTTACAAAGCAATCTCAGACCCCGCCGTGATGGGACTGCTGCATATCTGCAAGTCAAGCTCCACTCGAGTAACCCACACGTGAGACCTCAACCTAGTCTGTGACATTAATAGGACTTGTTGGCAGGACAGATTTGTGTCTCAGAGACTCCCCCTTTTGTGGAATAGACTCCCTCTCCACATAAAGCAGAGTATCTCATTTAACCTTTTAAGCGCAACCTGTATAACTGGATGGGGAACAGAAAATATACTCCTGGGATTCCAGCCATGTCCTTGCTGGACAGTGTCATAGGGTGCTGACTTGTTGGAACATGGGATAAATTCTTGGCTAGGCTTGTAAGGGCCTCAGGGCCAATAGCCTAGTAACTTCCTATGATCCTATGATCCTATAAAAAACAAGAAATATTTAGAAAAACGAAGGTTTTTCACCAAATGGAACTTATTTAACCAACAAAGGGACAGCACCAAGCTGACAGTAAAGCTCTGAAGGGCTTGGCATCCAAATTCTACTTTTAGTCATCTCAGCTTGAGTTGCCTAACATTTTGGTTGTTTGGAAGGTATGCCGAACTTTTGGAAGCTGGATGGCTGTTAAATGCTTGGCAGAATATAACCCCATATAGCTAAGACAACTGCAGCAGTGATCAATATAATGAATAAAGGGGATAGCAAAGCAAAACTCTTTAAATAAAAAGACTAGCATAATAGTGTGCTGTTCTTTTAGGTCTTCGCTTATTTAGTAAGTTAAGCATTATTTGTTAATACTTACTACACAGAAAGGAATTGTTTTATGTTTCCTTTGTTAACTGAAAATATGCAATTACCTTTAATTGAACACTTAATTTTTGTATTTGAAAAGTCCTTGTAAAACAGAAACTAATATGTTTCATTTAATGCAATGTACAGTCTGCATTAATAAAGCAAAATGTTCTGCATGTATTGAACTTTGTAATGTGTGCACGTGTGTGTGTGTGTGTGTGTGTGTGTGTGTGTGTGTGTGTGTGTGTGTGTGTGTGTGTGTGTGTTCTTTTATTTACTTGTGTTAAATTCAAACATAGTATATGACATATTTGAATACTCATATCAAGCAGCAAAACATTGAGCATAACTGCTTGAAACTAAAAAAAGAAAAACATAAATTAAAATTTTTTGAGGGGTGCAAGCCTCCCTGAGACCTTCATACCCCATGCTAATTATATATACCATCTCTGAGATCATGCTATAGTGGGGTAAGGGCAAATTCCCCAATCCCACTGTTCTGCAATCTCACAGAAAGCCAGTAATGTGCTATTAGCTGATTTCTTGATCTGATGTGTCTGCTTTATTTTTCTGTTAGATAACATCAACAGTTAATCTTATGGTTGAAAATGCTCAGGTAATTAAATTCAAACAAAACAGTGCTGTTTGGTACACTGCAAAGCTTACCAGCTGTCCAAGACACCTTTCCATTTTTTTCCCTTCATTCATCCTATGGCAACCTACCCTAATGTCCCACTTCCATCAACAGGTGTACCAGCCTTTTCCAATTCCCATGGGCTGAGGCTAGCATCTTGGGGGTGTGTGGCCATCTCACACTCTACCGGGGGATTTTGTTCTGTATTCTGTACCTCATTTCACCCCTTCCCTGTGCTGCCTTGGTTGCATCCAGAGAGCAAGTATGCTGTGAACATGCAGATATACTGCCCCATCTCAGTGGCAGTTCCATCAAGCACCCCGCTGTAATCCCTCTTTGGATTACAGCCCTGCTTCTATCAAGAATTTTGTGGGGAATACCGTTAAGACCATCCTCCTCCAGGAAGGCAATGCATATCTCTCTCCTGCTACTCTGTTGGTCACTTGAGCTGATAATTGAACCCAGGTCATTTGGGATGCAGTTAGGGCTTTATCCCTCTATGCCACTGGAGTGGCTATCCTTCCAGTATTGACTTAAATAACTACACCACTGTAACCACAACCACCTTTAAGCATCTAGGGCTTTGGCTTAACTGGTCACTTCATTTCAACTACCACAGAGAAAAACAAAGCCAAAATTAACACCTTAATGTACTGGGCTAAACAAATCTATCCATTCCTCACCATTGCTACTAGGACAACTATTGGTCCTTCTTGCCCATCCAGAATTCGGTCTAACTATTTTTGCTTCAGTCTCCATACACTTCCCTATAAAACATCTCTAATTCTGTCACTACAGCACCAAATCCAACACCTAAAGAAGAGTACTGCATCACAGTTAAAAAAAAAATACTCCCCATTAAGCAAAAAGTCAACCTCCAACTTGGTACCCAGCTCTTCAAACTACTTTATCTTGAACCCTTTACCCTACTATCGGTCAAACTCAATGGAAAAAAATCTCAAAATGGTCCATCTCTTTCCACACTTTCATCACTTCCTGCAAGCAATTAGATATGACTTTTTTTGTATTAGCTCCTTCACGCTGACATCTCTCCCTCCACATCTCAAAGTAGTCCAGGATCTTGCTAATTTCATTAAAGATCTTATTTCCTATCTTTATTTTCAAAACAAATGGCATGTGCCTCCAAACAAGCCACATCACCTAAATCCCTCACCTTAACCACACAGTTTTCATCTAAGCTCCCATCACCATCCTCACGCTCCATATCTTTTCTCAACTCTTTCAAAACACTATTACACTCATCTAATCAAATACAGCTCAACACTATCTGTAGGGTATTTAGGGCAAGCATACCTCTCAAGCTCTTGGCACAAAAAAATCAGGACAAAGCCAAAAGTAATGGGGGGACAAAGCCCTCAAACCCCCCAAAATAGGGACACATTTTAAATATTGCTCTTATAAACTTAGAAAGTTGCTAGAATAAAAAGTCTTGTGTTACCATGCATTTGCTGAAGGATATGAAGTTTGAAACTCAAATGCCTGTGATTATTTAGAACAGGCCAAAAATATGAGGCAAAAGTCTGGACATTCTGCAAAAATCTGGACAGTTGAGAGGTATGAAAGAGACATGTTCATTTAAGTACATTCTGTTTATTTCTCTCTCCTTCTCTGTAGATACTTCACCTGGCTGTAATTCTGTCTCCTGTTTTCAAAAGGTAATCATAACTTTTAAGTCAAGTCTGCCTCTGAATCACTGGGTATAGCCATTAGAAACTCAGTCCCATCAAGGGCCCTTTTGCTTGATTTGAATTCTGCATATTTGTTGCCTCAGGTATTCATATGCATGATATGAAATATTGTGTTAAGTCTATATTTCCTGCATATTTATTTGGGTCAACTGTGAATATTTATACTTGGGCTGTACCTGCAAATTATCACTTGCGATCAGTGCCTTACTCTTGTTAAACAAAAACTAATAAATAAACAATAAAACAAACCCAAATTAGTAAGCCAACATGCAAATATTTGAAAACTGGTTTGTATTTGAGGGAGACTGCCCTACAACACTGTGTGCGAATTTACCATTTCTTCAGTGATGTGCAATCTCAGAATTGGTATATATGAGAAGGTGTTAGTACATCATCATAGCAGGAGAGGGTGCACAGAGCTTGCCCCCCTGTAAAAAGTTTTTTTTCAATAGGAAATATTTTTCAGTAGAATGATTTTTCAATGGTTGTTCTTCAATGTGTTTGTTGACATTTTTTTTTATGATTGACATAGACTCAAATATTAGTACTCCACAGGCAGCTGCCGTATCTGGAACTATGTGGTGTCCAAGAAATTATTTACTGAAAGAACATGATGAAAATGTTGTACAAAATGCAGTGCATTTTAAGTGCTACAAAAGAAACACAACAGCATTGTTTCTTAACATTAAAAGAATGTTGTTAATACAGCAGAAGTAGTTTAACAAATTATTGCAATCATTTCAGCTGGAATCAAGCCTGTACTCATATGAAGAATAATTCTGCAGTGAAACAAAAGCCCTGCTAGTTTCATTTTCACAGTCTTATCTTTCATTTTTCATTCCTTCCTTCATATCGTCTGTGGTGCTCTCCCAGTCCAATAAATGAAAAATGCAATGAAGCAGATGGTAAGTGGTGAGTTCCACACACCTTTATGCAGTTTGCAAGTTCCACCCTAGGGAAACAAAACTCTGTTAGGCACAGGCATTTTTGGAATGCTAATTGCTTGAAAAGGAGCAGAATTCATTAATACAGAAGGACCTTGTTGAAGGATTAATGACTCCACAATGCACAAAGATCTCACGTACTTAATTGAATCTTCTGTAACAGAATGGAATAAAAATAACTCGGTTATCACAGGAAATTTTTCATTATGTCTTCAGGAACTTTTGACAAAACTATATTGTTGGCACTCCAGTGTGGCATTCATGCATGCATTCATTCATTTCCAATAGCTGATTTGTCTTATTCGGGTTTATGGGAGCTAAAGGCTATCCTGGAACTCAAGTGGTATAAGGTAGACAACCATTCCTGGGTGGGTCATTAGCTCATCACAGAACATGAGCATGTACACATACACACTGCATGCACACATACAGCAAGCTGCAATATAGAAGATTGCCAATTCAACTACCTACATGTCTTTAGGATGTGTAAGGAAACTGGAATGCCCACAAAACACCATTATTGCAGCGAAGGATGATGTGCTTACCGGAAATTATATGCACCCCATCTGAGAACCAACTGGTAAGCCCAGTGCTATGAGGCTGGCATGTTAACCATTCTACCACAGTTATTTTTATTTATTCTGCAGTGGTGCAGTGATCATAACACCTGTTATCATTACCTGATCAGATATGTGCAAGTCTGTAGGATTTTTGAGAGTAGGAAATCTAGGTTGGGATTCATAGAGATGTGCTGCACTCTTGTACAACTGTTTCACAGCTTAACGGAACTGAGCAGTGACACCAACACAAATGAACATATCCAGAGCTCTGCCAGATGTTACACACCGATGTACTGAAGTGAGCAGCACTGCAAACATACATACAGACACATATGTGCAATGAATGCAAGCTGCCCCATATTTATATTACGATACCTAACAACAAGATTTCACAGACCCCTGCATCTCAAAATAAAGCAGTACATATAGAGACTATGGTGTGAGTGCCAACATGCCCCTCAGCAGGATGACATACAGTGGCACATTAAACTATATTGCTATACAATAGAGTGTCAAATCAAAGAATTGTAGTAAGTGTAAAATAAGGTGTTAGAACAACTCCGAGAGCCAACAGTCCTATGCATATGTCCTAGTACATGCATCCCAGACAGCAGGCAGGTGTTTATTCCCTGTGCAAGTGTTAACACACCTGCACAGAAATATGTCTCTGGCAGACATAGGAATGTACCTGTTAGTGCAGAGACCCTGATATGGGGCAAATAAATCCACCACATATGGTGTCCTTGCACAACCTGCAATAAATACAGCTGCCAATATACATCAAGTCCTACTGACACATCCATCTAAAGAAGATGCACCAAACAAAAGTTAACACAGCTGTGGTATGCTAAATGAGACAGACTGACCAGTAAGCAGAGCAGTTCACATGCCTAAAATGCAGTCCACATACAATATCCTTTGGGGTACTGTTGCTGTCTCTTCACCTCTTATGCATGGCAATCATCAGTGTGGCTGGATTACAGTTGACCATACCAATGCCTGCACTGTTCTTCTACCCTGGTTAATGTCATCAAACATGTCAGAGCAGGCATTAACTTTGTGGAATGAGCAATCACAGGGGCCCAGTGGCTGGTCCATAAAATGGCAGTGAAGGTGATAGAGCATTTACTTGGTCTCCTTCATGCACCATACAGGTGCTCTCCACTGGGCACTTAAAGTGGTGGCCATTATTGCTGAATATCCTATGACAATAGTGGCAGGTGTCTGAGGAGCAAAGTGGCACTAGCAGTGAGTCATGTATACAGTGTGATCCTGAGTATCAGGTAGTGCAGCTTGCAGCTGCACAGAAGTGTGGTATATGCCCACAGGTCTCTTGTTTGAGCACATGGTCACAAGGTGTCAAAGGGGAGACTAAGCACCAAGCTGTGTTTCATGCTGCATATGCAATTTGGAGAAATAGTGATTTATAGACATTAATGGCACCTGCTTTTAGTTGCCTATTGGCCACAAAAGCAGGTATAAAGATATATACTTAGATAATGTGCCACCATTTTCTAGGATAAAACATGCAGATTTGAAGATATTTTTGGAAAAACAGACAGCAGTGCTTGGGGAAACAACAGTGCTTTTCACACTTTTGGGAATCTCTCAGGAGAGACTCACTGCTCTGCAAGTATGTGGCAAGGTGTTATTGTCTACCTTCCTAAGCATATGACCCTTGTACAGATGTTCACAAGGATTCAATTTAGATAAGCACAGTAAATCAAAACATGAACCTGCATGTACAATGTGTACATATATTTCACTGGCAACAACATATGTCATGATATCAGGACAACCTGTCCCTATATATGCCTGTCACTTCTTTTAGAGATAGCATAGCTTGTAAAAAGTAAATGGTGTCCTATAATGTTGGTTTCATAATTGTTATGCCTATACATGTGTAGCCTTCCCATTGTATTATTGTATAGTTTGTTTGATCTGTATTTCCTCAGCTGTCCCCCAATGCTATCATCAAGTATGACTGTCTTGCACTATCTGTGTGTAGGTCGTAATAAAGAGGATGGGCCTCGAAGGAAGACTATATATGTCAATATGTGGCAGTTAATCAACTGCATGGTTTTCCACCTGTCCCTCAGATGATATATATCCTCATAGCTGCCCCTTCACCCATAGTATGCTATACTTAGGTTACTTCGGTGTCTGTAGCCATCATTATAATAAAGGAGCAGCAATATAGAGTCTGTAGCAATATCACTTGTGTTCAAAGCTGCCTGCATGTCTGGAGACCACTGTGGACATTAGAGGCTAGACAGTTTCAGACATGCTGTAAATATCCTGCTACAGGAACTAAAGGCCCATGGATAGTGCCTGATGGGGAGAGAGGATGATGACCTCTTTTACAAGAGTCATGATACAGACAATGATCTGTGACATCAGTTATGTTGGTGGGCAGAACAGCACACTACAGCAAAGGTGGAAATATACCATTAAGATGCTATGCCACAGCAAGGCAAATACACATTCCACAGCAGCTAAGAGGCCAGCCATGGGGGTGGGGGGTCACCTGGTAACAGCAGGGTGTTGTGGCAGTAGGATAACAGTACTGGAATCCACCATGGTGAAGAGGACAATGACATCAAGATGGTCCAACCGGGGGCATGGCCAAGATGGGCTCAGAATAGCAGCAATTCTCTTCAGCTCTGTCAGTTTATATTTTGTATGACAGGATTTTTTCAGTAAATCTTATTGGAGGAACTTACAGTCTTCAGTAATAAATTCCTCTCATCTAGTTTTATAACTACATATAAAAATTCTGAAGACATTTTGATTTTTTTCATAGGTTCATAGGTTCATACTAGGCTATCTGCCCTAGAGCATTTATAAGCCTAGCCAGAATGTGTTTGGCTTTCGCCACCCATTTTAAATTAATTTTGCTATGCCCTTTTTCTAGGTTAGTATACTGTGCCTCTGTCTAACAGTGACACAGAAGTGATACCCGGGTTAAACCTACGATCTCCCATCCACTCATCAAGATTCTTCTTGAAGAGAGTCAATGAGCGACTCTGCCTAACCTGGACTGGGATTTTATTCCAGAGTGAAGGGAGCCTCTCGGTTATAAATCTGTCCCTCCAGCATGTCCTATTTATTTCAGTGCTGAGGTTCAAGTCTCTCAAGCGCATAGCTCGATGGGATTTGGATTTTCTGAGGTGCAGCATGTCCATTAATTCTGGGTTGGACATGGCTTTATACGTCAGGCACAGATCGCCTCTGAACAGGCGGTATGCCACTGAGTAGAGCTGGAGTTCTTTAACCGGCAGCATATGGCATCTGTTTGAGCCCTTTGATCCTCTTGGTGAGGTACTTTTGGGGTCTTTTCAGTTGCTGCAGGTGTCTGGTAAGGTACATCCCAAAAGGGGCATTGTACTCAATTATGGGCCTGATGAGGGATGAGTAAAGAGGCACGATGACCTCCCCTGATGTAAACATTAAATTAAATGACAATACCATTTCCAGTCAATAATACCTTGGATACTTTATCTATCTTCACTGACAACAGAATGGCTACATCAAAAGCACTTCATCAAGAATCTTCTCTAAAAAAGGACCTACATTCTTTACTCACTACTGTACAAGAACTATCTGCCAAACTAGATAAAATGGATTTAAAGATTGACATCTTTAAAAAAGACTGCACTAAACAAATGGAAAAGATACACGAAGATCTGCAGTTTCAAAAATCTCAAATTTCAGCTATTGAATTAGTACTAAATGACATTGACAGTAGAGTACATAAAAATGAGAATAATATAGACTTTCTAATAAAGCAAAATATATACTTATGGTCTCGAAGGAATAACATTAGAATATTTGGCTTACCAGAAAACATAGAAGGAAACAATCTGTCAAAATTCCTGACAACCTGGATCCAAGATGTACTAGACTTACCAGAAGCCTTGTCATATGGTATCAAAAGGGCACACAGATCTTTTGTTCATCTAAAACAAGTAAGAATAACTCTTTTAAATCTGTAATTGTAAAATTCTTATCTTCATATGACAAAGACCTAGTGCTAAAAACAGCTTGGGCAAAAGCTCCCATTAAATTAAATGACAATACCATTCGTTTTGATAATGATTATTCTTCAACAGTAACAGCAAAAAGAAAACTTTTCCTACCCTTAATCAAAGAACTCAAAAAGGCACAAATAAAAACTCATCTATTATTCCCAGCCAGATTAAAATTTTTTTCTACAGGATGGTATCAAAACTTTTGATGATTTAGACACAGCCCTTAATTTTGTTAACTCTAACAAAATAATTGAAAAGCTAGAAGATATGGAATGGGCAAGTGCAAGTCTTAAAAGGTTAGCTGAAAATGACAACTGTAAGTCAGTCGAAAAAAAAAAGAAGCTAAAGAAATAAAGAAATGCACCATTAATATGAGACTTTAAATCTAAACATAAAGACTTTAAAGTAAATTCACGGTTGCAACTACACGTAAGTGTAACATTCTCTTCCCCCTTTTTTTTTTTTTTAATATTCAATATGTATGTGTGTTCCTGTGCTACATCTTGATAACATAAATATGGCAAGTTTGGCTATGTACTTTGAATGTGTTTAAAAAAATTTAATAAGAATACAATTGAAAATGTTCTTCTGGTTTAAATGAAAGACAAGTGGAAATGAAAAGCTGTTCGTATGATCTTGTGAGAAATAGAGGGATCTGATTGTGGATGTTAGTGTAATACGAACAGTGTTAAGCTCTCAGAGCTAGGATGTATGTAAAAAGTAAACAGAATCTAATGCATTACTAATAACTATGCAAGATTAATGGGACAGTTCTGTTTAATAATTATTACTTTAGCGATTGCACATACAAACGCAAAAGTCATTAGAATGAAGCATCTACATTCAAACATATTATTGTTAGCCCCTGAGAGTCTCGTGCACTTTTCAGCTTTTTTTCACATACCAGTTTCGTCAGTTGTTCTACGTGGACCCAAGAGACTAAAAAAAGAAGAATTCAAGCATTACTGTTCCCGCTTTTACTCAGGACAGCGTTGAAATCCAGCTCGAGAGGCTCCATTCATTATAGAAAGAAGAGACACCCTGATGACATCATTCTTGACTGTGCAACACAATTTTTGTGAACTTTAACCTTATGGGAAAGTCACATTGATGTTTTAGAATGTTGAACCGTGGTTTTCACCGCAAATAGGTATATAAACACAAATAAACAGTTTAAACACTCCCATACATATAAACACAAACATAAAACATATAAATACACAATAACCTCCACTTTGTAATCCCCTACCTGCATTTGTACCTATAGTTAATATAAAAATGACATTACATCAGATAATTTTATATGCAGTACTAAAGCATATTAAATAACATAAATACATACCATGAAACATTAATTGATTGTAAATGTACTTCATATAAACTTCACTTATACAAAATTACTAAATGTTATATAAGGAAAGAAATGCCAGCATATACATATGACAACCCTATCTGAAATACTATGATTGTTAAACAGTTTATGCATTGTTTTAATTATGTTTCCTGTCTGATGTAATTGCTTCACAATAATTAAACTCCAAGCACAGATATAGTAATTGGATATATTATTTTAAATGTAATAGTAATTTAATGAATAGTTTAAAGGGGAGAGGGGGATAGGGGGATAGGGGGAAGAAAACAATGAAGAATATATATATATTTTTTTTCTTTCTCTTTTTACAGACAATAACACTATTTGACAGTAGCTGAGATATTGTCGCTATTTGTTAGGAGGATAATTTGAGTGGTATATGCTACTCAAATTAGGAGTCTACAACTCCAGGAAGGGTACTGGTAGATTTGTTATATTGATGTTCTGTTACAATGATATGTTACTTTTTTTTATGATGTTCACAATAGCAACATATTTTGAGACTCTTCAATTTGTCTATGATTTGAAAAGTATGTTTTCTAGCATTAGTGCTTACCAGAATGGATTACAAATATTTTACCTTGTATATAACTTATAACACACAATATAAATGTTTCTTTTAAAGGGTATTTCAATAAATATTAATGGTCTAAATAATCCTTGCAAGAGAGGAAGCTTGCTCAAATATCTTAAAATTTATAAATCACATCTTGTTTTTTTACAAGAAACACATTTAATATCCACAGATACTGATAAGTTAAATACTAGATATTATTCAATTTTAACAAGCTCAGAACATACTGAAAAGAAAAGAGGAGTAGCTATTTTATGGAATAAAACACTTCACATGCCGAAAATACTACAAGTATACAAAGATAACAAAGGCATGTTTTGTTCAGTCACAATAGAACTAAACAAAAAAATATATACTTTAATAAATATATATTGGATTCCAGGTATTGGTTCAAACACTGTTAAAATGCATTTAAATAAAATAGTTAGTCTCGCTAAAGGTAATTTAATAATAGGTGATTTTAATTGTATATTAAATGATGAAGATACTAACTCCTCAGTAAAAAGAAACATTTCAACTTCAGCTAAATTACTATTGAACTTTATGCAATCATTTATATTAAAAGATATAAATAGCTTTGCAGATTTAGACTCACTTCCATACACTCATTACTCCCACAGACATAAAACAAACTCCAGAATAGACAGAATTCTAATATCAAAAGAATTAACATATGATTTAATTAAAGTAAAGGTTATTTCATGCCCCTTATCCGATCACAACTCAATAACTTTTGAATTACTAATCAAAACAAATCACACTGTTATAATTAAAGAATACCGGCATACATAACTAATTTGAAAGAATTTAAAGAATTTTTACTTTTAGAGATACAAGATTTTATCACTTTAAATAATATTAATAATATATCAGAAGTTAATATTTGGGATGCCTTAACAGCCTTTCTATATGGGAGAATTCTCTTGTGGTATAATAATAAAAGAAAATCCTGGGACAAAGAATTATTAGATCTACAATGTAAATTAGATAAGCTAAAACTTAACTTAGATAGTAATACTGATAGAAAAAACAAAGAGAAATAAATAAGTAAACTAAATACAAAATACCTTGAGATCTTAAACCATAAAACAAAAATCAGAACAGAGAAATTTATATTTATAACCTTCTCAATGAACCCTAGATCTTTAAATATCTTAGCAAATAAAACAAAAAGACTTAAAAAACTCAACCATATTAAGGAGATCTATTCCTCAAAAAAGAAGAAACTTGTAACTAATGTACACAATATTTTACTGGAATTCAAAGAATTCTTTCATAAGATAAATCAGAATTCCCAGATAACGGATTCAAAAGATTTGATTAAGACATTTATAACAAAGTATACTAAATATAGATTATCAAGAGATCAAACTAATAATATAGATAAACATATTTCTTTACAAGATATACAAAACCAGACAACAAAACTTAAATTACACAAAGCCCCCGGAAATGATGGCATTATCCCAGAAATATATAAATTATTACCTAAATCTGCTTTAAATATTCTGCATAAAGTATTAAATATTCCCAAAAGTAACACCTTCACACCCCCTTCTTGGAAATATACCTTTATCTCACCAATAATCAAATCAAACAGAGATCCTACTAAATGTTCTTCATACAGACCAATCTCTTTATTAAATACAGATTACAAAATGTTTATGTCCATATATGCTGAGAGATTAAATTTTTTTTTGTCATCATTAGTAAATGATGATCAAACAGGTTTTATTGTAAATAGAACTACTTATGACAATATAAGAAGAACAATTACTTTGATAGATTCAGCAAAAACCTCTAATAAAACTTTAACTTTTATAGGTTTAGATATAAATTGTGCCTTTGATTCAGATAATTGGGACTATTTATTTATTTTGCTAGACAAATTGAATTTCAAGGATAAGTTTATAAATCTTATAACAAACGTATATAAAGGGAGTCAGGCATATATCAAAATTGGCACTGTCATATCAGGAAACATTCCTATTACAAGAGGGACTAAACAGGGATGTCCTTTACCCCCCCCCTTTTATTTACATTGATTATGGAACCATGGGCCAATTTAGTAAAAGATGATGAAAACATTGAAGGTTATAAGTTAAATTCAGATACTTCATCTAAAATTCAATTATTTGCTGATGATATTCTAGTAACAGTAGGAGAAAACTACAGATCTATTCCTGCCATATTTAAAAATATTAATACATTTCAAAAAATATCAGGTTTAAGTTTTAATAACAATACAACTCAGATCATCCCAATTAATCTAAAACAAAACACAATTCAACAAAAGTATAAAAAACTTATACCTCAAAATAATCAGATAATATATTTAGGAATAGTGATTACCAATAACATAAAATATATCATTCAATTAAACTGTAATAATTGCTTAAGCAAAATTGAAGGTTCTATAAAAAAAGGAATAATTTACTCTTTTCCATGGATGAAAGGTTTTCTATTATAAAAATGATTATTCTTCCTAAAATGCTTTATATTATTCAATCACTTTCATTAATTCCCCCTAAAACAATAATTAAAACATTTAATTATTTGTTATTTAAATTTCTATGTATCCTAATAAATCCAGAATAGCTTTGCAACGTCATATAAATGACTGGACAAATGGTGGTATAAGATTTCCTAACTTGGAATTATATACATTATCCTCGATTATTAACATAGTCTCCTTTCTAATCAATAATACATATTCTTCTAAATGGAAACAATATTTAATCTCGTTAGCATGGGACTCTTCTAATAAACTAAACATTCAAAAAACACTAATGTTAAATAATCCTATTTTGTGGATATTAAAAGATATCTTTACAGTACAATCATATAAGTTAAATAAATCAAATTATTTGCTACTCATCCTAAAAACATTTAGGAACTTTATTTTCAAATTCACTAATTATAAAACATGGATTTTCCTTCTTTTCCCAGTTGCTTTTACTCAAGGTATATTAACCACGATAGATAATACAAAAATGCTATTATTCAAAGAGAAACATCTTATTTATTGGTCTCAATTAATAGACAAAGATAGGATAAAGTCTCTTGAGGAACTAAAATTTGAATATGACATAGACTCTAACTCATGGCTACGCATACAGGAATGTAGAGAATATATTATAAATAATTTGGAATCAATCCCCTTACATTTAGCATATCCATTACCTAAAATAATTTTATTTTTGACTACACTTATTCAAAATATAAACATTGACAAAAACAAATTAGCACACATAAACAAAATACTTAGAAATGATACAAATTTTCACAGTGATAAATATTGGGAATATTTCAATATAATTAATAATTATGCTCCTAAAGATCAAGTCAAACAAAATATATTAGAATCAGCCTACTACACTACATCTTCCCTAAAGTGGAAGTTATACACCTGGAAATATATGCATAGATCCTTTATAACACCACACATTCTAAATAAATTCAATAAGAACATCAATGATTGTTGGAGGTGTAAAGAAGTATTAAAAGCTGACTGGTCTCATATGTTCTATGACTGCATACTTCTAAATAAATACTGGGAAGATATAAATAGTTTTCTTCAAGGTTTATTTACAGATAATTTCTTGATTTCTAAATCTTTAATTATATTTAACACTCCAGTACATCAAAGTGTTAAAAGACCTAAATATACATTAATATGGACTATTTTAGCAGTAGCAAGACAATTAATAACAATTAACTGGAAATCAGAAACTTCCCCTACGTTTCAAGAATTCAAAAACCTTCTTACTGAAGTTTGCAGTCTGGAACTTTTGATCATTAAGTCAAGAACTAACAGAAACATGTCTAGAATTAATATGTGGAAACATTTATTAGACTTGCTAGAAAAGTATTGATTGTATATGAACTAACCAATAATTTAGTTTGATATTTATGTGAACGTCATTTATAAATAGTTATGTTGTTTGTTAGATATAGAATGATTGTGTTTTTTTTCTTTTTTTCTTTTTTGAATATTGTTAAAAAATGGAACACTTTATGTAATTTATTTCTTTATTCAAATTTTAATAAAAATCTTTTTTGAAAAAAAAAAAAGATGGTCCAACCAGCATGCAACTCAGTGAATGATGCACCAGGTTAATAACAACAGTTTTTTGAACAGCACTACTGCAGACATGGACAGTAAGCTAACCACAGCATACATTGCCTACCTTTTGCCATGGAAACATAAGGTAATCAGTCATACTGGTAGAGTGACAGAGGAAATCTGGCATTGTACGGTACATCTTGCATGTTCTCCCTAAGCATGCATAGGACAAGTCCTCTGTAGTATATAAGGAACTCATGCTGAATCTAGCTTGTCTTTTGGTGTGAATTAATAGAAAAGACTACTGCTCTGGTTATGCCTGGAGAGACTGGGGCAGGATAGCAGGCTGATGTCGGCACCCATGTTGGAGTTGATGGCAACAATGATGGGACACAAATACTTGATAAAAGAAAATATTGGAGGCATTATCCCTTTTTACAATAAACTATAGGCTGGTAAGGGATGACCTAATATTAATCTATAAAGGTATAAATAACAAGAGTCTAGCAGCATCATCAGGTGTAGCAATAAAAAATCATTTTATGGGACAAGAACAAACTTGTTTCTTCATGTTGCAGGCTCTAAAATTACTCAATATAGGAAGATATTTCACTATACGTTATGCAGTTGGTAGAATGTTCTCCTATACCTTTCAAATTCTTACTGCAAGAAATCTAGACAAAGTGTAAAATAATGCGGGGATAAAGGCCCAAAAAGTGGAACTAATTTTTAATATTGCTCTTATAAACTTAGAAAGCTGATAGAACAACAAGATTTGTTGCATTTCTTAAGGATATGAAGTCTGAAACATTTACTTACTGGCTGCAATCCTCAGTGATTTGTCAGAAAACCACACATTTTATGAGGAACAGACCAAAAGTATGAGGCAAACATCTGGACATTCTGCAAAAATCTGGACAGTTGAGAGGTATGCACTCTCCCCATAAAATGAAGAAAACTGGATAGCTGCAGGTTTTTAAAAGGGGTCTTGACAGCTGGTTGAGTGGCAGAGCTTACAATCCCTGTTTCTTAAAGGGCAAACTCATTAAAGGTGTACAATAGGCTCAGAGTTTTCACTGATCTTCTTATTATCTCTACTCCAATTTCTACATAGGCAGTCTTATGTCACAACATTTACTCATTGCATACTTAACTGTAAACCACATTTTGGAAATACGTATAAATCTTTTGCTGCTTGTGCATTATGTCCTGCTTTCTGCACGATTTGTATATAACATTAATGTTACTACTTTGTAATCCTGGCTGAAACTGCAAATGGTCAGATGTGATCAGTGCTCTACCCTGGTAACCAAAAATAAATAAAAAACAAATAAATAAATAAATCAATTAATATTGAACTTGAGTCACAGACAAGTTGCAAGGAGGCAGTGTCTCCATACATGGTGGGTATCCATCCTCAGTACAGGTTGAATGTCTGGCCTTACCCATAGATGAACCTGAAGCTGTATGCTCTCAATTGCCATAATGGTTCTGAGTACCAGCGATGTTCTTCCTGTGCGTGTAGCAATAGATGAGTGCAATGCATTCAATGTGAGTGTACTTAGCACAGTGTAACCTTAAAGTGGTAATGACATGATCATGGCACACTTAACAGCAGATGTGTCAGAGTATCATCAAGGCACAGTTGGCAGCTAGCCATTCTATTATGGAGCCGATTGCCATGTCGCATGGCATTTGTGAGGATGTTGCTTGGCATTGTCAGCTGCTTCATGAAGTCATGGAATCCAGAGACACTGTAAATGTTACTCTTTTGACCTCTGCACTGGCACACACACCACTTCCATGTCCATCTCAATGCACAGAATCATAGTGGTACCATCTCTGCCCAAACTGGTAGTGCTGTCCAAGATGAGGGTAGAAAATGTACCCCAGATGGCTATGAGGGGAAGGCATCATAAGGTATAGAGTCCTCAGCTATGTGAGGTAGTGTATGATAATCTATTACCCTTCCCCCTGCGACTGTGGAGTTGTGACCCAACCTCTCAACAGGAAAATTCACTGGTGTCTTCCTCAGAACTAAAACACTTCCACAACAGTCTCATTAACTAACCTCACCCCAGTCACATGTCACAGTTTCATTCATTTCACTGGATACATTCACAATAAGTTAATTAGAATAAGAATAACAGGTTTCAAGTTTTTAAATGCCTTCATTTTAACAAACTTACCAAGGAAAGCATGTCATTTAAACCTGTTGGAAAATTTGCATGAAACCTAAATTGCCACCAAAGCTCCCTGACCTCTAAAAATTCCTCCCAAGAATAGCCCCTAGGGTTTAATTGTTTCTGTTCCAGAATGAAAAATTAAAAAGAGTGATTACAAAATGCTAAGATATGCTTAGTGGGAGCATTGTTAGTTTTCTTCAAAATGTCAAAATTATGTTCATATATACATTCTTGCAAACTATGTTTAGTTTTCCCTATATGAAAAGCATCACCGTCCTTGCAAATTGGAATATATATTAACCCTTTAGTATCACAATTGGCACAACATTTAATGGTTAGAGCTGGAAAATGTGCAATAACCTATAAAGTCTCCTTCTAAAATACACCCACATTGGACACGTATTACACTTGTCACAACCATATCTTTTATTCCTAGCTGTTGAAGCAAGTTTGGGACCCTCCAACATTTTTTAATATTTATCCCTTTTATGAAAATCACTTTTGTGGCATTCTCCACAATCTTACTAAAGTTCATGAAAAGGGTAAAACTATCCCAATTATTATTAATAATGTCCGAAATAGGGGTACAATCAATACTAAAAGTAAGACATAAAGCCCTGTTATGGCTACAGTGTTCTAACTGCAAAACTCTTTTAATCTGTTGGATGTCCCTCTTCCCCAACAGTGGCAAATACACCCCTGAGTTCCTTTTCTGAACTACTGCTACAGCAATTATATCCAGCAAGGTATTAGGGTATGCTCTCAATTACATATATTATACACAAAGCAAACTCACACCACCATCAATTACAGCCACTTGTATGACTGGATTGTATACCATGGGACTTTAACTGTGATCAAATGAATGAATAAACAGATGAATACATGAATAATGGGTACACAGGAATGTATCTTCACAATGTTGCCACAACACAGTGTACAACACATTGCAATCCCCCACCTTGCAAAGTTGCTAGAATAAAGGGCTTTGCATCAGCATGCTTTTTTTTAATCCAAATCTCAAATGTGTAGTCCTCATTCACATGCCAGAAAAAATACAAACTTTCTTAAGGACAGACCACAATATAAGGCAAGATCAGATGCATTCTGCAAGGGCAAGCCAACTGACAGCATCTAGGCCCACATACCTTTCAGCACATATAATACACACACACACACACACACACACACACACACACACACACACACACACACACACACACACACACACACACACACGCACACACACACACACACACACACACACACACACACACACACACACACACACACACACACACACACACACACACACACACACACACACACGATCACACCATCAATTGCAATCACTTGCTTTTATGACTGATTGTACACCACAGAAATTTGATTGTGATCAAATGAACATACACAGGAATGTACCTTATAGGTAACTGCTTTCAGAACACAGTGTGCAACCCACTGCAAGCCCCCTCATATATACATGCATACATATATCACAACCTCTTAGTTCAAAAATCAAGGAAAAAAGTAAGCTAAAATATTGGAAAATCACCAATAAATATTCTCTTATATATTTAGAACAATGTTAAGAATAATAGCATTTGCATGTTTTTTGGAAGGCTATTAAGTCTGAAACTTACATTTGTCATTATTTACTGTCTGCAACCCTTACCTAAATTCCTCCCCCCAAAAATGCAAATATTGCAATGAACAAAATATGTGACACATTCAGAGACATTCTGCAAAGTCAGAGTCAGTTGAGAGCATCTATATCCCTGCACCCTCAAATATAAAGAATCCTTGCCTTCCTAAATAAGTGGCTTGTATACTGCTGTGTTAGTAAAACAATATAATATACAATAATTAATAAAGAAAGCTTGCCCCCGCACTCCAGTTTATTTAAATTGCACCCAGTGTTCTATTCTCCTGTTCTCTTAACTTAGATCAACTGCTGCTGCTTTCTCTTTTGAACAGGGTGCCTAGGTCACTTGAGGCAGCTAGGGTGAATGAAAACAACTCCTCTGCATCCTTTCCAGTGAGATGCTTTCTGAGCTGTAGTTCTGCCTTCTGGAAGTGATATGAAGAACCTTGAAATGCCATGCTGTTTTAATGATTTTTTTTTTTTTTGAGAGAGGAGCTTTTTGGATGGTCTCAGTATTCAGTTCTGAGCTCACATAAAAAGTAAAACAACAAAAATCATTATTTTTGTTGTTTTACTTTTTTTGAATGAACAATTTCTTCAGGGGGTTCTTCTTTTTACTTGGGGGGACTGCAGCCCAGCAGCCAAAGTCACAAGCTTGCCTTACTGCTAATTATTACTTTGAAAACAGCTTCTGTTCTAGACTCAGCTAAAACAATACCAGGGTGGGTCATTTACATAGCATCTCCCCATCCTGTTTTCTTTGCCTCTACTCTCTTATCAATACTTATAAGGGAAAGCTTAATTTAACCTGTAGTAGTTTCTTCTTAGCCTCATTTCAATGTATTACCTATTTTTATTTCCTCTCAGTACCTTAGCATCTTTGCTAAATTCCTCCAGTCAGTTTCAGCACTCTTACTGACTATTTTCTATATACTTCTTTTAAAGCCATTCCTATTGGTAAAACCTCCTTTCTCCATTCTAGAACTGCCTTAGTTCTAAGAATACTTTCCACTGCTTTATAAATATAATATCCAGATATCCTGTTATGATAATTTTCTTTAAGAATATTAATCCACAATCCTCGTGTCACTTTATCACTTGCACTTTTCCTATGTTTTATCATCATTCTTTTTCACTTTGATTTAAAACTTTCTGCTTGAATTATATATTAAACCCTTAACTGTGTAACTCTAAGGTAGCCCTTTAATTTAGGTAGCCCCAAAAATGTATTTATTTATTTTATTTTACATTTGTTGACCGGGATAGTCCAACTGGATACATGTCCATTTTCAGCAGAGGCCCGAGGAGAAAAGCTCCAAACACAACATATAGAAAAATAATACAGGAAAAATCATAATATCAATACATGTTGCAAACAGTTTACAGACTCTGTTCAGTCAAGAAAATTATACATTCAATCATTATTAAACTTATATAAGTATCTAAACTAACAATTATGTCATAGCTTGTATGTAGTATAAAGTACTGTTTGGCACACAGTTATAGAAAGGAGCTAGTCAGGATTAGAACAAGGACATAACCAGTGTGTCTTAAAATGTTGTCTGAGACTTTTTTTGAATTGAGTTAGTGAGGATACTAGAGTAAGGTTGGCACAAAGGGATTTCTAAGTTTTGCCGACAGAGTTGGCAAACAGGGAGTCCCCAGCTGAGTTATTGGTTTTGAATGTTTGAACCAGCAGTCTGTTAGATGAGCGAAGTGGCCTGAAGTTACTGTAGGGGCTAATGATGTTTTTAAGTGCAGGTGTATTTTCAGGTTGGTTGAGTACTTTATATGCCACTATAAGCTGGTTGTATTGAAGTAGGCTAGGTAATTCAAGCCACCCTAGAAGATTTAAGTTATGACAGTGGTGTGTCCTAAGTGCCGTGCCTGTGGAAAATCTAGCAATGTGGTTATAACAGCTAGAGATCTTGCTAAGGTTGGATTTGTTCAGATTGGTGAATAAAAGGGAGGCATAGAGAAGGGTAAAGAGTAGATGGGAACGGGAAATAGCAGCTCTAGCAAGTGGATTAAGAAAAGGTTTAATCTTATAAAGGGAGCCAAGTTTTTTATTAATGGTTTTGATAGTTTGGTTGACATGCATATCAAATTGAAGGTTATTATCTACTATAACACCTTTAGTTTGGGCTTCTGGGGAGATAATGGTGTCATTATTAGATTTAATGGTAAAGAAGAGTGATGAGGACCTACGAGAGGAGGGAAAAATGTAGCAGCTTTGTTTTGTTAGGGTTTAAGATCAGATGATGATTAGAGAGTCAATTTTTAACAGTGTTAAACGTATTCTCGGACAATGTCATTAGTTTTGTCTGGGAGGTGGCTGAGCAGATTAAAGTGGAGTCATCTGCATATTGAATGCAGGTTGCATCTGGGATAACAGAGTGGAAGTCATTAATAAAGATAGAGAAAAGAAGGGGTCCTAGTATAGAGCCCTGGGGGACTCCTAGAGTGATGGGTATAAGGGAGGATAGTTTGCCCTGCCATAGGATGGCCTGTTGTCTACCACAGAGGTAGGATTGAAACCATTGGAGAGCGTGGTTATCTAAGGAGAAGGCCTTCAAAGTATGGATGAGTTTTTGGTGGTTAACCATATTAACGGCCTTGGAGAGATCAAGAAAGAGGGCTGAGGTTAGTTTGTTATTATTTATTTTATTTTATTTATTTATTTATTAGTTTGTTATTATTTTGGTTATGGTTTATGACATCAGAGATGGAGAGGAGGGCTGAGGTAGTACTATGGAATGGCCTAAAGCCATGCTGAGAGCTAGCCAACAGATTGTTCTGGATAAGATAGTGCAGGAGTTGTTTATGGATGCACTTCTCCATAATTTTAGCCAGCGGTGACAGAATAGCTATGGGTCTGAAGTTTGACAAGTCAATGGAGCTACATGGGATATTTTCCTTATGGAGGGGATGGTAACTTCAGATACGGTTCTATTGATTAAGATGGAAATGGGATATGCTATGTCATCTGCAGCTTTTTGTAGATACTCTGCAGGGAGGAGATCAGGAGATAGGGTGGTTGGCTTTAATTTCTTAATTAGGGCATGGATAAGTGATATAGGTACTGGTTGAAAGCTAAAGGAGAATGGGGTACTGGGTATAGTGGCAGTTGAGTTAGAGCAACTGGGAGTTAGCTGACTAGCTAAAGACTGGATAGTCTCTGTAAAAAAATTATTAAATGTGTTGACAACATCCTCCGGGGTTTTATGGTTGGAAGATGAAGGGGTTGGACTGGTGGTTTGACCTGGGTGAAGAGGTTTGTTTATTCCTGCCCAGAATTTTGGAGGTTTGTTTTGATGTTTCTGTTGAAGATGGCCGTGATTTTTTTCTAAGGTAACAGATTTCTTTGTGTCATTCCTTAATTGCAGATATCTTAGTTGATCTATTGGGGTTTTTGTGGCACACCACGTGGCCCATGCCTTGTTTCTAAGTAAGATTTTTAATTTGGTATCATGTAACAGATTTCTTTGTGTCATTCCTTAATTGCCGATATCTTAGTTGATCTAGTGGGGTTTTTGCGGCACGACAAGTGGCCCATGCCTTGTTTCTAAGTAAGATTTTTAATTTGGTATCTTTTGAAAGCCACTATGGGAAGAAATGGCTTATCTCACTTTCCTCTTGCTCACTTCCTGCCCATATAAATTCCCTCAGCTCTTTGTCATCCACATCTTCCTTGTTTGATAAAAATATGCCTGTTCTGTGAATAATAAGCTGACTACAAACATTTCACTGATTATAGTTTATAACCCCATATCCTTATATGCCATAACAAAATCTTTTTAATCCATATGCCTATATTCTTCATCTATCTGTGCCCCCATAAGTATAGGTATTACTGAATCAATTAATGCATGGATTTTTAGTTGGCCTCTGTAGCTTTTGTTTTATATTCCTTTATTTTAGCACTAAAGAAATCCCTGAAACAGTTTCAAAATGTTCCACAACACTAAAATGTAATTTCCTAGATTTATCAAGTAAAAAATAAAATCCTCTGCTAATAAAGATAACTTTTCAGTACCATACCAGTTATAACCTTGAATTTGTAAGTCTCTTATATTTAGAGATATTGGCAAGGAAAATTATAGTGGGAAAAGAGAATACCTCTGTGTAGTTCCACTGTTCAAACACAGCAACTCAGAAAGCAATCCTCTCACATCATTTCTTGTCTTTATTCCTTCTTATACTCTTATTATTAATCCTCCTGTTCTGTCATGGAACTCAGATGTTACCATTAACCTACTCATAAAATCCCAGTTGACTCTTCTGATTTTTTTCTGCATCAAGACCCATCAACAATAGTGGTATTTCCTTGTACTCAGCTTCCCTCTGCTTCATCGTTGTTCTATTAATGTTGTCATATATTTGTATACCTGCCATAAAAACTGCACTGATGCATATCTATCAACTGTGGTAAAACCTTTTCCATACTGTTAGCTACTATAAACACTTTATAATCTTGGTTTAAAATTGAAATGGGTCTATATGAGGTTGGATCTGAAAGGTCTTTATACTCTGAGTAACACAGCTACCTCTCCTGTATTCTTCCCTTCTAAAATATTATTAAACAGAATCTTCTAGGTCTTTAACAGCTTCTTTCCTCCTAACATACACTAAAACCATCTGCTCTAGAAGACTCCCCTCTTTGATTGCTTACACATCACCATTTTCATCTCTTCCTGTCTTAAGCAATTGTTAAGCCTCATCATCGTCTACCCTTGGCACAATTAAATCATCCTTAAATATTTCCATTTGTGAATTGTCTTCATTTTTCGTTTTCTCTGCTTTAGAATTTTTTTTTATAAAATTTACAAAATATCTCTAATACTTCTATAGGAACTCTGGTTGATTTTCATGTCATACCATTCCTAAATGTAGCTACATTTTTTTTACAATATGTTGCCCAGGTCATTGTGCTAAAAATAAAATAACAACAGCCACAACCAGGAGATAAAAGCGAATATTTAATCACCTCTAGCGCTGTGGCAAAATGCCTTCAAAGAGTAAAACACGTCACAAGACCAACAAGATATAGCAAAACTAATTAAAAGACAGATAGAATAATATGTACTTCTGTATTTAACCCTGTCATATCCAAAGAACAGTAAGCATTTAGTTATGAATCAATGAATTCTATATCTTCAGACACACAGGAATAAAAACCTTCATCAGAAGTCACATTAACATTATAAAAATCATAAACATTACTATCAAGGTCATTCCTGTCTCAAAAAGAATATACTAAGTATAATTTATGTACCAAATGAAAAATGTCACACTTTAAGACATAAAGTCGAGGTAAAACCAAAAGAATATACTTTAACCTCAAATTCAGAACTGATAATAAAGCTTCAGACAGTTCAACACCTGACAAATGTAAAACTAAAGATGTAGAAGTAGATTTATTAGTAGGTATAATGTTAATAATGTTATTGCCATCTACCTTTTTTGCAATTTTCTTTCGATTATCCTTCCTGGTAGATGTTTTGTCCATAACTATTTTACCTCTTTTCTCATTGTTTGAGAAAAGGTTTTTCTTACTTGCAGAATTCTGAAACTGTTCCTCATGCGGAACTGGCTCCTGCACTGGTGGGAGGAAAGGAAATGCAGCCCCATTACTGTCCCAATCCACAGTTACTTCCATATCACCAGAGGATGCAAATGAAACCATAGATGACTTTTCATGACCTTCTCCCTGATGTAAAGGCACAGATTGCCCACAAGAGTTCACTTTTGACTTCCATAAGAAGGCTTTTCATAAGAAGGCTTTTCTGTTGCTATAGTCACATAGATCACATTTCAGCATAATCTTTTTCCTCTCAATTAAGTCCGATTCATAGGACTTAAGTTTCTCATTAATGCCCGTAACTAAAGAATAAAAGCGGGAAGGAATAAGAGGTATAGTTAGTTAAGAACATAAAGTCGGTACCTCTTCTGTCATTTTATGCTGTTTAACTAGGGCCCCATTCAATAAGTGCCTTGACCCACTCCAAAGAGCAAAGGTGGGCTGCTGCTAACCACCAGGTCTTAAAGCCTTTATCTTCTTCATTATCAGGGTCAAACAGAGTACTGGGGCTTTTAAAAGCTCATAATCCCCTAGGTGTCACGTCAAGTTCCAAATATCTTTTTAGGCTAAGTATATTGAAATAAGTATTTGTTTCTTTAAAAAGCAACTTCTCCAATTTACCACATAGTTCTTGTAACACTGCAGATAAAGTAGCAGCATTACAAACACACACAGTAGAAAAAGGATTTGCCACTTGATGATGTATTTCTTCTACATGTTTCTCCCAAAACCTAGAGGAAACATCTCTATTTCTAGTAACCCCTCATCTGGATGAAAAATACTGTTCCATAGTACTTGGGATACATGTGCAACATTTTCTCAGAAAATCCATGGAAGGTTAGATGAAGGGTCTGTGATTGTAAATCAAAATATAATAAAACCATAAATGAAAAGCACAAATACAATATCAACAGCCATAACTAGGAGTTAAAAGTGAATATTTAATCACCTCAACTGCCTTGGCAAAATGCCTTCAAGGAGTAAAACACAAATTACAAAACTAACAATATATAGCAAAACTAATTAAAATATAAATAGAATAATAGCTTAATTAGAAAAACTCATCAATTAACTAAATATTTCCAATTATATTCATTGTTTATCCCCCTGGTACCGATTGTCTGGTTAAATGTCTTGCTCAAAGTCACACAGTAGGCAAATGGAGGTAGACAGATTCCTACTCAGTGCTTTTAACTACAGGAAGCAGTCCAAAGTAACATAAAACTCTTATGCATTTAATATAACACTATCTGTAGCCTGGAAATGTATTTTCTGAACACCAAGATCTACCGAAATTGAATGACTGGAATTAGTGATTCAATATAATCTTCAGTAATTTACCAGAAAAAGTAAGTTAAAGAAGGACATGGCATAAATATGAGCAAAATCAGATGTTGTGCAAAACCAGAGACAGATAATATCCAAATTGTTCTAATTCACTTTAAGTTAATAGAACAGGTTTTGCACCAACATGCATTTTATGAACAAGAGGTATAAAACTCTAATGACTGGCATTATTGACTCACTACAAACCTCAGTGATTTATCAGAAAATGAAGAAGTTAATGAAGGTCTGGCAGTTAATGGAGAGTATTGAGTCTCTTAAGCTCTTAATGAGATGCTTTTTGTAGTCAAGGGTACAAGTTTTGATACTTTCTACCTCCATTTGCTTACTGTATGCGACTCTGATGAAGTCACTTAACCAAACTGTACTCAAACCCCTTTCCTGAAGATGAGAAAGAGAGAGAGACACACACTCACACACATATGGCAAAATAACATTTGAATTTTCTAATGAAATACTACGTGTTTCTGAACTCTGAAGTTCTGATGGATTATCATTAATAGAATAAAAATCAGGTCTACATCTCAAATAGTATAGACACACATACACACACATGCACACAAGCACACGCACACACACACACACACACACACACACACACACACACACACACACACACACACACACACACACACACACACACACACACACCAGAAACATATTTCATCTTGTCCACCAGATGACTGGTGTTACTATGTTTTTCATCCTTAAGTGAGCAGAAATGACCAGGTCACCATCACGTGACCGAATGTTAAATTGAGGTGAATACGTTAGGTGGAAGACACAAAGACCTGTCACTTGCTCTTAATTATACATGCACTGACCAGCTTTGCTACCACAGAAGGCTAGCTTTACAAGAAAAAATTTATTTTTATACTACATCTGAGTTAGTTCCAAGGAAGTCTCTAATTGGCTTGAATATGAGCCAGCTGAAGAGCACTTTTGTCCCAACAGAAGGGACAACGTTTTGATCTATTAAATGGCTTTTTAATATCAAAAGCATTTCAGTTTTAGGCCTTGATTTTATAAATAGTTTCAGCACTATTTAGAGATAGGCTACTCATTTCTCCATGATTCTTTCGTGTATGTGCTGAGGGACAACCTTGAGGATTTGGCTCGTAGTTTATTTTTCTCAAAGTGTGCTCTGGTATTGGTTATGTGTGCATGTTTCTTTTTTTTTTTTTTTAAAGCCATGAAAAGTGGTGTTTAGAATGAAAAAAATATGTTCTAGTTCTCTGTAGGGCACCTGCTTCTCTCAGCTACTTGTGGACAAAATATGCAGATTGGTCAGCATACTGCTTCTTGGTCAAATAACATCCTCAATACATGACAAAGGATCTACCAAGTATGTCAGGATACTCAGGAATGCACAGAGAAACAACAACAAAAGAAAACAACAGCAAATTAGATAACACAGTTATTACTAACAAGTAAGGAGACAAGGGAGAGTGAAAGAAAGCAGAAATTGTTTTAATTAAACTTTTGAGATCTGTAGAACCCTGTAAAACATCTGGAGCAATAAAATACTCTCTGCCTGTACTGCAGGTATAATACAGAAGAATGCTATAACACAGCCAGACAAGGTAAATATTCAAAGTCAGGGCACTTCAGGATTTTGTAGGAGATGATGTTGCAGAGTTTCTGGTAGAACTACTTAAGTTTACATCAAGGAGTTAGCTACATTTCTTTAGAATGGGGGAATGGAAGGGCTGGCTAAATCAGAAAAGGGTAGAGAGCACTAGATGTAAGAGGGAAGAATATATAGTATATGAAGGCCAGGAGGAAGAGTGTGATATCATGGAAACAAATGATATATTAAATTGGCAGACCACATCAGGGTACAGATCTTGTCTTTTTCACAATAACTCGGATAGCACCTATCTTATTATAGTGGACTAAACAATGAAATCTAAATAAGGTACACAGAACTTATGAAAAAATAAAGACAAAAGTCACAATCTCTCAGTGACTTGTAATTTTCTATATGGGTACTTTTTGTATGGTTAAACATTCACTTGTGTGACATGTAAATGGTGGGAATTTGTTTTATTGCCTGGATCTGCATGGAGGAGAAGACATTCCCCACAGGCCCCATACTAAATCCCATCTGGGTGATTTTTGGATTGGGTTCTGTATATAGTGCAGGTCTTTCCCCTTGCAGGACCCATGTCTTACCCATTGCCATGCTTTGGCATAAAGAGCGTTAATGAGCATGATTATTCAGTAGTTGAGCATGCATTTGTTTAATTAAAGAACCTATAGTCACATATGGGTATAGTATAAAACATCAACACTTACTGACACACAAGAAAATACTAAGCTATCACCTTACCTAGCCATTACTCTAATCCTAACTTGAAGCCACTCACACACACTCCCACCACAATGATGAAATATTCAACATATTTGAATGTCTAGGCATTACAAAGCCCCTTACTGTAGAAACAACCATAGCAACAATCAGTTTCCCTACATTTAAAATGCCCTGCAATCAACAGGCAGGGGTTTTAATCAGAAAAGACTGCAGTAAACAAATGTCAACAAAGTGCACATATGACAAAGTATACTGTAAATGTATACATACATATATGTCATATATGGTTACACTACACTTTGTTGGACAAGATGGCATTCAGCCAAGTGTAATGTAGGGCAGTTTGTGCAAATGACAGATTAAGCAACTGACATTCTGGTCAACAATGGTAAAAGTGACTTTGTGTGTGTGTTAGACCTTAGGTGAGAGAATAGAGTTAGTGTACATACAAGTGTGTGCAGGTTAGGGTTATAACAAGAGTTAGGTAAGGGAATAGATTTAGTGAATATGTGAATCTGTACAGGTTAGGGTTATAATAAGGGTAAGGAAAGGTCGAGTATATCATTTGTGTCCGAGCTCTCTTGTGTAAAGGTAGTGTTAGGAAAAGTTTTTTTTTTTAATTTTTAAAGCTAAGATGCACAGATAGGGGCAGAATCAGGGTTAGCACACATTACTAAGATGGAACAGGGGTGAAGCAAATATTTTGTTCATAACATTTTATGAATCTGTCATGTGTAGTTTTTTGGATAAAGATCAGGATGTTCCTATATCCTGAAGTATACTTCTCAAAGTCTTAGTGCAAGAAATTTGGAGAAAGCTGAAAATAATGCGGGAACAAAGGTCCAAAATCAGGGACAGATTTTTATTATTGCTCTCATAAACATAGAAAGCAGTTAGAATAACATGTGTTGCATTAGCATTTATTTTCTGAAGGACATGAAGTCTGAAATGCAGATGTCTTTAATAATTTAGTGACATCAATCCCCAGTGATTTGCCAGAAAAAAACACCTATTTTATAAGGTACAGACCAAAAAATACAAAGCAAAAATCTTGACACTGAAATAAAATCTGGGCAGTTGAGCGGTATGCCCTTAACAGTAATTCCTCCTAAGCCATCTATACAATAAAGAAATGTCAAGTAGTGCTTGGTCTTCTTTTATTTTCAGCTAGTATGGCAAAGGCATCCATTCAAGCAAGAGTTAACACTTGAATTACCTCAATTTCTTTGCACAGGAAAGTTGCATCAGTCTACATCAAAGAGAGGAAAACATGGACAAATAAGACTATTGTGCACCTTTCATTCCTCATCTTAGGTTTTCATACAATAATTTCTGCTGCTTGGCAAGCACCAGCTCTGTGCTCTTGCACATGTCATATTATGATTTACGACATCCCTGCTGTACCCACAAGGAAGGAGAAAATTGTTTTCCTGTGAAAGGTTTCCTCCACTAAACATGTATGTACTATAAAATATATGCTATTCTTGCCTTCTTTTGATCTAATCACTCTTCTTTATACAAAATAAGATTCACCTTCTAAAATACTCAAGGGAATGTAGTGTTATGGCCCTAATAATCTGTTTTGTGATTATTTACTACTGTTCCTAGACATACATACGCTAAGCTTAGAAATGCAATGAAGCTTGAAGGTCAGTTTATAAGCAACTAAGCTATTCTTTGATTGTCTCAGCATAAAGACTGGCCCAGTGTAATGAGTGATGAAACAGTCAAACTAAATTATATGTTGCCAGTGGCTGCCTCCCAAATGATGCAGAAAACTGGAAATGTTAGATTCGAATGCATACTGTTTCTAAGTAGTTGGTCCGGCAGTGTATGGATGATTGTAATGGAAAGAGGATGAAACTTAAGTCACAAGCAAAAGGGGTTGGGTGATTATGAGAACACAGTCATGACTAATTTTTTATACTCCTGTGATGATAACTGCCTGCCACTTTGCTTTGAAACCATCAGCAGAAAATTTGGAATGCCAGTTTGATGTCACTCACCTAATGTCGATGAAGTGGGCTTTTTCTGTGCTGTTTCATTTATTTATTTGTTAAATGTATAAATACATTCGCCACAAAAATTATTTTCTTGACATAACAGTAACCACTGTGTATCTAAATGAGTTGCTAAGTCATCCACTATGTAGCTGGAGGCTGAGAGACTCAAACCCAGGACTATATGAAAAATTCCATTAGCCCCTCATTTTTGTTAATCATTTGCAGTATCATAAAATCTGGGTGCTGAGCTACATTTTATTGCTTTAAGTGAAAGTGAATGGATCTTTAAATATTTAACAAGGTCCATCTTGTTTTCCAGAATTGTCCAATGGTTTGTAAAGTAGAAACTACATACCAGAAGACTATCCCTTTAAAGCTTCACATTAAGGACAGCTGTGAGTTGGGAAAATAATGCTTCCCTCATGCTATCAAGTAAGTCACACTGCAGTGACAACTGTATTGGTAGAGGACAAAATATGGGAGTTGCTATTAGTAATGCTAAATACACTGCTTTTGGGTCTATTAACGAATCACAGTAATAATAACCAGGAAACAACAAATTTTTAAAGATTATTCTTTTTTTTTTTTAATTTCTCCAACTCTTTTGGATTTCTAATACCATGATGGGAATGGACCCCATTTCTAAGTCAAGGTATGATTAAAGTTCATGAAATTAGTATTGTTTCAATCTTTGATGTTAGCCAGAATTGCTGTTTGTAGCACCTACAAAGTACCCAGTAATGACTCCTGCAATTCATATGGAGTTACATGTAATGGTAACATATCCAACTATGATTTATCAATTCTTTTTTTATAAGACCTGTTGCTCCTATTGCTATTGGAACTGTCTGTGTATCCTTCTTCCACATTGCCCTGGTTTCTGCCTGCAAATCCTTGTATTGTATGACTCTGTGTCTCTCTCTGTACGTAAGACATTGTAGTGACTGGGTGTAGCAATTTCAATGATCAATGCTACTTTTGTCTTCTTTTCATGGACTACTATATCTGGCTTTCTTACATCTATTTTTTGAACTCTTGTTAATAGGTGATCCCATGTGATATAAACTTAATAATTTTCTACAATGCTTTGTGGCTCATGTTTCCAATGTTTGTAAGCTACTTCAGTATTATAATGTTTATACAATCCCTAATGCAACAGTCTTGCCACATTGTTATGCCTTTCAGTATACAGTCCTTCTTCCATTAGTATATCACAACCAGCAACAAGATGTGCAACTGTTTCCAATTCTGTTTTACAAAAATAGAGTCTGTCTTTCTCTCACATGTTTAATGGACTTTTTAAAGCAATGTGTATGTAGTCCACTATCTTGGGCTGCCAATGTCAACCTTACATCTTTTGGCATAAATTCACCTCTCCTTAACCATACCTGCATTTCTGTGAGGTTGTTCCAAGAGTTTTCTGAACTTGCAACTATATTTATATATTTTCCACATTTCTTGCCCTCTCATCTGATCATTCACCTTATATTCTTTCTTTAGTTTTTTGGCACATTTAGATGTTGCCTAGTTTTTATCTACTTATAATTTGATTTGCATTCCTGCTTGACACAGATATGCTTCTGCTAAACTAGGTAGGGAAGTCATCTTAGACATATTGTCCTCATGTTTAAAACATTTACTATGTTTAGGTCTTGTGAGGTCAGTAGATATGTATGTAGTTCTACGACTGAAGATCTATACATTTAGTCAATTTCAAGGAGGTCCATACCTCCTTCAGAATAGGGAATATATAGTCTTGATATACACTGAATTTTATAAATCATTTGATAAGCATGAAGCATCCTTGTTTTCCTGTCCAACTGATCCAGCACCTTTTGGGGGCCAGTCTGTCATTCCAAAACTGTTAGGACAGGAAGAGCAAATTGATTTATAGCTTGGGCTTTGTTCCTAGAGGTCAGTGCTGTTTTCCGTATTAATTTTAGTCTTCTAATATTCCAAAGTTTTATTCACATTTGTTCATGTTTTATTGTTGGTCATTCATCAACTCTGAAAGTATTTATACATTCCTTCTTGCTCAAGCTCTTTTATATCACATTCCTGTCACAGGCTGATATTTTCTTGGTGCTGCAGCTGTCCTACTTTAAAGGTTGCTTTTGCACATTTATCAAGACCAAATGACATTCTTATATCATCTGAAAAAGTTTTGACCTTATGCAGTTGTGCTTTCAGTTCCTCATCAGATGAACTATACAGTTTTAATTCATTCACAGAAAGAAGATAAGTCTTTACAATGAGTTGTTTTCTTGGAGCCAAATTTTAGCCATGACCTAATCCATTAAGTGGACAGCTTAATGGGTTAAGGGCAAGATAAAAGAGCCGTGGTGACAACGAGTCATCCTGGAATACCCCCTTTTGAATTTTTATTCCTGGAATTATAATTTGTCCTTTATCATGGCTTAACTGCAAAGTGGTTTGCTATTGTTTCATGATCGCTGTAATGTAATCAATCAGTGGAGGGTATATCTTATACATTTTTAAGCACTGTTTTATCCATGAATGTGGGATACTGTCAAATGCTTTTTTGTCTATCCATGCCATACTCAGATTCTTCATCTTTTTACAGTTCTCCAATATGACTTTATTTAACAGCAAATGATCCTTTATTCCATGTGACTTTCTTTTGCTACCCTTTTGGTCTATTGCCATGATTGAGTTTTCTTCTAAATAACTATAAACTGTGTCAGCATCAATTCCTGTGTACAGTTTATACGTCATCATAAGGAAAGCTATTGGTCTATACTTTTTAACCTGGATTGCAGGTACACTCTTAAGTAGGAGTATTATTTTTCCTGTTATTCAGGTTGACATCTGTTTGGGGTGGGCATATAAACAGTTCTTACTCATGGCTAAATCTTCATATAAAGATGTTAATACTTTTAGCCTGAAGTTAGGTACTGCATTTGGGCCTGGGGTTTTCCATGTAGGAACTTTTCTCAACTTTGTTTCAATTTCTCTGGCCATTACTTTATCCCATTTAATATCCTGTACATTTAGACTTCTTATTCTTTCTTTTACTTCTATCCATTCAGTATCTTTGTTATGTTCCAGAGGATCTTCATAGATATTTCCCCAAAATGTATCTATTTCTTCATTTTTTGGTGGTGCTTCAATTCCTTTTGTCTTGTTTCCCAATTCTCTATAAAACTTTTTGAGTCATTAATAAATTGCTTATTTTGTAATTTTCCTTTATATTTATCTGCATATCTTCTAAGTTGTTTTTGCCTGTGCTGATATTTTTAGATTATTTGGGATATTGCATGATTTATCTTGATCTGTTATGATAATACACATTGCTTTTATCACATTTATCTTTATACTGGTATTTTTGTTGATCTGTTCCCTCTTTGGTACTCTTCTAACAGTGACACTTCTTGTCTTTATTACTTTATAGTCTTCTATATTCGATACTTCCATGATAGCATTTGATTTCTCCCTTCCCTTCCCTTACTGCCCTGTGTTTTTGTGGCAAGACTTTGTTATTAATTTAGCTTCACAGTAATATATCCTATTTACTTCTGTTATATTGCATGCAATTCTGTGAACAGTCATAATTACTGTGTTCATTTGCTTTATCAAACTTCTAACTTTTTGGGTTTTATTGACTTTCTGTAGTTGATTTCTTTCATTGATCTTAATGTATCTGTACATCTCTATTAAATCAAACAACTCTTCTCTTAGATCATTTTCTTCTAAACTGAGGGCACATACTTTGTTCTCCATTTCCTGCAGGCATTTATAGAAAGTTCTACCTCTTTCTGTGCTACATTTTCTTCAGATTCATCCTGTGTCATATGTTACTCTTTCATATGGGAACTCACTGGCCTATCACTCCACAACATTGACTGCATTAGAGTTGCCAAAGTTTCCAGTTCCTTCCCTTGGTGTGCAACTCCAACTGAACTTTTGTACTGGTTTCCTATGGAAGGCTCCAAAGTATTTCCTGCTCCACTGGTTTCTTCTTAATTTGGGGGTCCATTGGTCTATCTTGATGTGGTGTTATCAGAGTTAGATTTTCTACACTAAATTTGTTATTTTCAGGTAATTCATAACCTCATTTTCTATTTCTTTAATGACACCATTATTAATCCTCTTTTCTGCTTTTCCTCTTTGTTTCCTTATTTTTTGTATTGTAAAATGTTCCATATTTGGATACCTTTGCCTGTATTTCTCTTCAAATATCTTTAGTGCTGCTCTTTTTGTATTGATTAGTTTTGCTTTCTCCTTCGCATAAATATTGTACCATAGTAAATCTCTTTTTCTGCCCCATGTCCATATTTCTTCTTCAGATGTTTCTTGCTTCTCCTGTTTCTCCTTACTTGGGGGACTCATTGTTCCATCATGCTGTAATATAACTGGTGTTAGACTTTCTACACTAAATCCTTCACTTCACAAGTATTCCATAACTTCAGCGTCTATTTTTTTAACAACTACTACTATACTAATCTTCTGTTCTACATTCCCTCTTTGCGATCTTATTTTTAATGTGAAATTTTCCACACTTGGATGCCTTTGCGTGTATTTTTCTTTGAATATATTTGGGGCTGCTTTTTTCTATTGATTAATTTGGCTTTCTCCTGTACGTAAATATTGCACCATATCAGTTCACTATTTCTTTGCCATACCCGTATTTCTTCTTTATACTTTTTGAAAATCTCATTTTGTTCTTTATGTTTTCACACTTCCTTAGTCGCTTCTTTTTCCAAATGACCCATGGTTTCTTGGTCTATATGATGTTTTTCATAAATCTGTTGCATTAATGAACATAAATTTGCATTTGAAGTTTTTGACAGTTTTTCTTGTGGAAGTCTTTTTCTTTCCTCTAATTTCTCTCTTAATCTTTTTGTATATCTTCTGTCCAGAAATTCTGGGGCTTTTGGCATAATAGCAACAATACACAATTTCTTTCTTATTCTCAATAGTTCACTCTATCATCTTTAAGGCTCTTTTTTGGGGGATTTCTGTGGACTACTATTTTCTTCTAGAATGGAGGGGGGCATCCTCCCCTTGAACTTGGTGTAGCCCCATTGTAGGAATGTTTCCAGGTCTTGAAGATTCTACACTGTAATTTTTTCCAGTCCTGGCACTAGTGCACCTACCAGGACTGGGTACTTTGTTATCCTGGGACTTGTGCACCCAGCTATCTTTTTTTATTTTTTAACCTATACTTCTGTCCATGCTATATGCTATATAAAATACAGTCTACATATTAGTGTCATCTTGGTGAGTTTTGTGAACAACAGGGTCCACCTCAAGAAGGTACTCACCAACACTTGAGGATAAATTCACTTCCAGCAATACTATAGCCCTTTGTACGCAGAATCATCATCACTCATTCAGATCATTCTTCTGTGGAAATAATCTAATGAAGAAGTAACTAAGTTGTGGCTGAGATAACAGATTTATTCATTTACTTATCCTCTCCTTTTCAATGTAAGCCATGCTTTCTTTTTTATTAATAACCCAAAATATTTGTAAACACATTGAAAATTAATTGCATGGCTGAGTAAATAGAAAAGTCCATTCCAAAGGTTCATACCTCCAGTGATGTTTGCACTACTTTCATACCTGATTATTTGAACACCCTAAACTCCTATTCCTTTCAAGTACACATTAGAATCTGTAATCATGAATGGGCACTTTCCTGTTATCTCTGCATCCAGCTTGGTGGACATGGGTATCCTGAGGCAATGTAACAATTACCTTATGTACACTGACAACCACTTAATTCTCAAACAGACAAGTACGGTATGTGAGAGATGTAGTTACACATTGACATTGGAGGCTAGACTCTTACGTAGAGAAACAAAAAGGAACAAACAGGTTGTCAGCAACCCACACACATCACTCACCACACCTACAAAGGCCCACACACATAGATCCACATATACGGAGGTGCTCACAGTCATCAGAAACTCCGCATTTACACCAACAAGACAATTTCCATCACAACACACAAAGTCACTTCTCATTGTGCCTCAGCTACCAAGCCCATAAGGTGAAATACTCCAGAAGACTCTAGAAGTCTCTAGAAGACTCCATTGTGAGGCACACTGATGCTCCTTTTAGTTGGCTGGATAAGGAGAAGCTTACAGTTAGTTGCCTGTCAAGGGTCAAGATTTGCCACATCACATAAACACTCATGTCACTTATCCCTAAGTATCAGTATGACTCAGTCATAGTCCATGTGGGCTTGAATGACCTGAAAGATACCTCCTTGGACTATATGAAGAGAGACATGATTAATAATAGTATCACAGGCAGGTATGAGCCTAGCATTGAGCAGCATTTTACTGTCTCCAAGGATGATGCCACAATACAAGCAGAAATGATCAACTTTAACAATTGGCTTAGCAACTGCTGTCATTCCAAAGGTGTCCAATACTTGTCAGCCTGGAAGGACATGGTTGATAGACCACACTGCTTTGCCAAGGATGATCTTCACCTGTTACCTCTAGGCTTTTGGATATTGGCCAAAACATTATCCAACCCTAGAGTGCCTTTTTTAGGCATTGCCAAACAGACAAACCATAAAGTACAGTTGTGTAAAGTCTTACCATAAAGGTAGATGTCCTTCTCTTCACTGTTGGAGTATTCCTTGCAATGAGGATCCCATGCCAAGGGCAGCCCGATGTCCTGCCAGAATACCAAAGGCCTTAGGTTGCTAAGAGTATGCCGTATGTCACACATATCCTCCACGCATACAGCATAAGGCATAAAGGTGATTTCCAGATGTACCATCCTCAGAACTGACAGCCCCAGTAGGAATGCCAGTCTAAGAATTAGAGAGGTACCAGGCACATCCAATGGAAGAGAACCAGGGGGAAGAGGGAGGAAGTGAATACTGCAACAGTGAAGAGAAGGACATCTACCATTATGGTAAGATTTTACACAACTTTACTATGTCCTTCTATTTCACTGTTGCAGTATTCCTTACAATAGGGAGACTGCAAAAGCTCATGAAGAAGAGATGGAGGAGGAAGGAGCAGCAGAGCTGTCTAGGAACCCATGAAGGATGGCTCTAGCAAAACCAGTTCTAGCCAGGAATATCACATCCAATGTATAGTGCTTGGTAAAAGTATGCACAGAAGTCCAGGTAGCTGCCTCAAGAATAGAGTTAGTATCTAAAACATTGGAAAAAAGCACCAGGAGAACCACAACCCTAGTAGAATGAGCATTAACCAAAGAAGGAAGGCTCTTGCTATGAAAAGAATAACAAAAAGAAATAGCTTTAGATATCCAAGAAGAAACAGTTTGCTTGGAAACAACTAATCCCAAAGATCTAGGATGGAAGGAAACCAAAAGCTGATCAGATTTGTGAAAGTCTGGTCTAATCCAAATAAATTCTGAGTTGTCTATGCACATCCAAACTGTGCAAAACCTTCTCACTAACAGACTGTGGAGAAGGGAAAAATGTGGGCAAATGAATAGACTGATTAAGAGACAACTCATTCACCACTTTGGGTATACAAGAAGGATTAGTATGAAGGGACACCCTGTCCTTAGGGAAAACTAAAAAAGGAGGAGCAACTGTAAGGGCTTGGAGCTCAGACACCCATCTAGCAGAAGTAAGTGCCAACAAAAGAACAGTCTTCCAAGAACTATGCTGCAAGGAAGCTGAAACTGCAGGCTCAAAAGGAGCCTGAGTCAATTTTTCCAAAACAAAATTAAGGTCCCAGGAAGGAGGGACAGGCTTCCTGGAAGTTCTAATATGAAGGATGCCTTTAAGAAATTGCTTAGCCTCAAATCTAATAGATAAAGGGGGTGTTAGAGGCAGACAAGCAGAAATATCTGACAAGTGGGCCTTAACAGAAGAATGTGCCAACTCAGTATTGAGCAATTCACACAGATAAGAGAGAGCCAAAGGAACAACCACAGAAAGTGGATCCATGTTATGAGAAAGACACCAAACAGAAAAACCCTTCCATTTAGATAAGTAAGACTTCCTAGTAGTGGGTTTCCTGACCTCCTACAGGACCCTAAGCACGTCCTCAGAAAAAAGGTGTCTATACGGAATCAACATCCTGTCATCCACAGTGTCAGTTGAAGAGTGGACAGGTGATCGATTAGAGATCTCTTGTCTTGTATGAGTAGGTCCACCCTGTGAAGTAACTTGTGATGATTGCCATTGGCTAAATACACAATAAGAGAGAGCCAATGCTGTCTGGGACAAAAGGGAGTCACCAGCAAGATTTTAGAAACATCTTGTTTTATCTTGAACAGGACTTTTGGAATAAGAGGAAGGGGAGGGAAGGCAGAAAGAAACATCCCCTTCCAGGAAAAGGAGAGGGTATCCAGCTTCCAGATCAGATGACATGGGACTCTGACACAAAAAAGAGGAAGTTGTCTGTTCAGAAGAGAGGCAAATAGATCTATTTGAGGAGTACCCCACTGGTGGACAATGTCCAGAAACACATCCCTGTGAAGCAACCACTCATGGGATCATGATATGGACCTGCTCAGAGAGTCTGCCACAGTGTTCTGACCTGAGAGAATGCAAACTGCCTGCAGTGTCACTTGATACTGGATATCTATCTCCCACACTTGAAATGCTAACCTGCACAGGAGATAAGACCTTGTCCATCCTTGTTTGCTGACATACCACATAACTGTGGTAAGGTGTGCCAGTACCTTGAGGGGTCCTGGAATGAAGAGAGGATGAAATTCTGGAATATCCAACAGAAGAGCTCTCATCTCTTTGACACTGATGTGGTATTTCCATTGTTGAAGTGACCAGAGGCCCTGCAATTTTAGAGAGATGAAGGAAGCCTTTCATCCCATGTCTGAAGCATCTGTAGGTTCTGAGAGAGGAGTAGAAGTTGAAAAAGAAGCCTTGGATTTAGGGACAACTGGAAAATCCACCAGTGAATTTCCAGCTTGAGGTGTAGAAGAAGAAGGAGTATGAAATCTAGAGGATGAGACTGTTAAAGCCAAACTGACTTTAGAAACAACTGAAGTTTTCTCATATGGAGTTTGATTAGAGGAAACATAGGAATGGTTGAGTCCATGAAACCCAGAACTCTAAGAAATTCCCTGTCTGTAACTGAGGCCAAAGGAAGAAGGGTTTGAAAAAATGCAATGAGAGTTAAGGCCTTGGGAGGAGGTAAGGATGCCATCATTGGAACAGTTTGAATTTTGCATCCCAGAAAAACATGATACTGTGAAGGAGTCAAGAAAGACTTTTGGAAATTTATAGTGAAACTCAGGCTTTGCAGGATGAAAATTGCAAAATGAAGATGCTGCAGTAGAATCTCTGGAGAGGATGCCTGAAAAAGTATGTTGTCTAAGTAGGGAAAGACCTGTAACCCCTTTAGCCTGCAGAAAGCAATCACAGGAGTGAGGCATTTGGCAAATAACCTTGGGGCAGTAGAGAGGCCAAAGGGCAAAGCAGAAAACTGAAAATGCCAGGAAGCAACAGAGAATCATAAAAAATTCCTGAAAAGGGGATGAATAGGTATATGAAAATAAGCTTCCTTGAGGCCCAGAGATACTAGAAAAGCCTTAGAATGCAGCAGAGGAAACAAATTCTGAAAGGGACAGCATCCGAAAGGAAGGGACCTTCAGAAAGGTATTCAGGTGAGAGACATCCAAAATCAGTTTCCAAGTGCCCACTTTCCTGCAGATCAAGAACATTCTGGAATAAAACCCCTTCCCCCTTTGAGAAACTGGAACTTCCTGAATAGTTCCCTGAGTCAAGCAAAAGCTCATAATGCCTCTTCTGAACCTCAGACACCTGGACACAATTCCCATTTGAAGAATTCCATCTTTCTGGAAATTGTGTCCCCAGTGGAAATCTCCTCAAAAGGAGAGTTAGGACTAGTGGACTCCTCTTCCTCAGAACCATATTCTAAAGGAGAAGGAATCTAGGAAGAATAGGCAAGGGATTCCTCATCCTAATCCTCCTCCTCTGCAGTGGAATTTTGTTTTTTAGTCCTCTTAAGAGGAGTAGAAGACCAAGGCAAGGTTGGAACATAAACTCTTTGAGGAGGCTTCAAAGCCAAAAGGGCACTAAATAAACCTGGAGTGAAATTCTGCCTTCCACTCTGAAGGTCCTTAGGAGCAGGAGAAACATGTTTATTTTTTTGTTTCTTCTTTAAATGGACATCAGATTTGCAAAACTTAGAAGGCTCAGACCCTGTACAACACTATGTAATTGTAGTTGGTACCTCCTCCCTAATCAAAATCTGAGGAACTCCCCTAGGCCCACTGGTAATAATCAGCCACGGTTCCCCATGAACATCTTAAGTGTGAATGTCTGTAAGGCCTCCAGGGACATGCATGAAGCTGGATCCATGCCAGCCTCCAATGCAGTCGCAGCAGAGGAATACAACCCAGGAGCCATGTGATATCTTTCACTAGCCTTGAGAGAGATTTCTGGCAGAGACAGCACAGCTGAAGAATCAGACCTAGATTTCTTGGCCTTCTTCTTCATGGACAGCTGACCCTCAGAGTGGTAAGTTCCTTCCATAGCATCTTTTGCCAAAAGCTTAAGACACTGATTTTCTAAATATATGGCCAAAGAGGAAAGCCAACTATGCAGAGTCTTTGGAAAGAAAGCCTGGCAAATAGAATAGGAGGTTGTGGGAAGCATCTAGACAAAATAAATACTGCTCGTGGTGCACTGGAATTTACTCTATCTGGATTACATGAACCCCACAAGAATCAAAAACAAGGGAAAAAGATAAGAACAAAACTCCAAATGGGCACTTACTTAAAAACGGCTCGGTGAATCAGCAAACGAAGTGAGCTTTCAGACCGATGATTGAAGATGGCATTTGGACTGGCAGCAAAGACATTTTGAGGATGGTATGTGCAGATGTCACCTTTATGTCCTACTCTGTACGCGGGGAGCATACGTGTGACATACAGCATACCCTTAGCAACTTAAAGGCTGTGGTATGCTATCCGAACATCAGATTTGCACTTGGCAGGGAATCCTTATTGCAGGGAATACTGCAACAGTGAAATGGAAGAACATCAAAAGCTACTCAGGGCAAGCTAAAGATGTTACTGCTCAATGCTGGGAGCCTCAACAAGAAACTGCACTCCCTGGAAGGTCTCCTCACCACGGAGAATGCTGATCTCTCTGCAGTCACTGAAACATAGTTCAAAGCCACGGAAAGCGCTCAGACAGTATATGGCTAAAATGCCTTTCATACATTCCGACTACCCATTGAACATAAAAGAGCTAAAGGTGGAGGTGTATCTATCTACATAAAAGATAAGCACACCTCGAGACAAGTCAAACAATATGACATGCTTGAGATACTCCCTATCCAACTAACCACGGGAAAATCCATATTCTTGCTAGCTACATGTCCCCACCATGAAACAGAATACCCATACATCACCTGAAGTTACTAGAATTACTCGCCATCCAGCCGACTACCAAATCTGTGGGTGATTTTAGCTCTCCCTCCATTAATTTGGAGGCATACATGACTACTAATATGCAGGCTCAAAGATTTCTTGACTTTGTAAATTCAAAATGCCCTGGACCAGCTAGTCTGCACTCTCACTAAGGGAGCAAATATTCTAGATCTGGTACTCACAAATATGGGAGAGTGATACCCCCTCCCTAGTGTTATGTCCTCACTAGTAAGATCAGATCACAAAGTGGTCTCCCTTGAAATAAAGGTAAAACTAGTCCCACCACAAAACCACAAAGAACTTCTCTAAGGTAAATTACTTCCTATTAAGGGATGGCATAGCTAGTTTCCAAGCTCCCCCAAATCCAAAAAACACAGAAACCTATGCAGAGGCATACACAAAAGCCCTGTATGAGCATATAAACAACTGCATAAAAACGTCAATACCAGACTGAAAGAAACCCAGGTCAAACTGCAAATACAAGCCATCTGGTGGATCCCTAGCACTGACAGGTTGTGCAATAAAAGAAAGAAAATCCTATTGAGAGGTAAGAGGGAATGTGCAAAATAGAGAAGTAAGTCCCTCATTAGTCTAAACAAGAGAATCAGGGTACTAGTCAACTCTCTAAAACCAGACTTTGGGAGTAAATATAGCCTCCAAATCTAAGGATAACCATAAAGTATTTTTCAGTTATGTCCACAATCTTAAGGACAACACCCAACAATGTGCAGAATTAGTTGTAGATGGCATCACCTATACTCAGCCAGAAGACATAGCAAATCTGCTTGCCAACAAATTGAGCTCAAATTTCACTTACCCATCACCCCCAGTTCTCCCCCCAAAAATATCTTCCACCACTCCACAGCCAATTATCACCAAACAAGAGGTTGTCACTGCGCTCTCTAAAGCTAAAAACATGGCTTCAATGCGGCCTGACAATATAACAGGTTGCCTCTTAAACAGCTTAAATCAGGACTTATCAGGCCCACTAGGATCTCTGTTTAACTGCATCCTCTGGAATGGCTTTGTCCTGATAGAGTGAAGGACAGCAACAGTCATCCCACTGTATAAAGGGGGACCATCTACTGACACAGAAAATTACAGACCCATAAGTTTGACTTGTCTTATATTTAAGGCCATTGAAAGAACAATTATGGACCTGATAAATAATGACATAGGAGACCTCCAAACACTGGACCCAAACCATTTCAGCTTTTTCAAGAGTGGGTCATATCTACTGAATCTGGTGGATTTCTTTGAAGTCACTAAGGAGGAGGGTAAAGCAGTACATTCCGACTACTTCGACCTGGCCAAAGCGTTTGACACAATTCCCCACTCAGGTATTATAAATAAACTCACAAAACTGGGCATCCAGGGTGTAAAATTAAATGCAAAAAACATCTGTTGTGAAGTCAAATACCCCTGCAAATTACACCCTCAATAGCACGCCTCTTAGAGTGGACTCAGAGGTGTGAGATCTAGGTACACAGATATACATCAGCCTGAACTTTGACTGCCTTATATCCACTGTGGTGAGGAAATCCTTTACGTGGCACAACTTATAAGTAAGTGTATGGCATCCAGATCCAAAGAAATTATAGTCCCATTGTACTCAGCCCACATTAGAACAATGATCGAGTATAGTGTGGCATTTGACATGTACTTGACTAGGCACTTACAGCAGCTGGTGTGACTTCAGAGGTTCCTCACAAAGAAAATATGGGTGTAAACAACATAAATTATGCAGACAGACTAAAAGTCTTATCAATTTACTGTGTCTCCTACAGACAATTAAGAGGAGACCTATGCCTAACCTACAAGACACTCACAAATTCAGCCCTGATGGAGCTGCTACACATCCACAAGTCAAACAGCACAAGGGTCACCTGATCTAGAGATCTAAACTTAGTCAGCAACTAAAACAAAGATGCTGGAGAGACATATGTGTCTCAGAGAATGGCCCTTCTTTGGAACAAGCTTCCTGTTTACATTAAGCAGAGCCCTTCCCTGGTCTCTTCAAACACAATCTGGATCAATGGATGGGGAATCACAAATTCACACCTGGGGTAGTGCCTATGTCCCTTATGGACAGGGCAATCTGTAAGACACTTAATGCACAGGCACAAATCCATGCCATCCTGTTGCCCCTGGGGGCCATATATTGGGTGAAATTGGGTTATATTGGCTAGGCGTGTAGGGGCCCTTAAGCTGTTAATCTAGTAATCTCCTATGTACCTATGAACATTTATTGTGGCAAATGCAGCAATCCAAATGGTGTGGGGCACCTTTTAGCAATGCTGGCATGATTTTCATGGTTTTGGACATCTGCCAGTTGCACTGTCCTGTGCTATAGTCCTGATTGCTCCTGGTACTGCATTAGAAAGTATTAGATTTTATAGCATACTTTATGCAATGCTACCTTTGCTGTAGTAATCTTATTGCCCTCTTTTTCAAGTACAAGTAGTAAAGGGCATTTTTAAATAATTATTTTGCTCCACTGGAAGTCAGAAACTGCACAAGGGACACTTCCAGATTGTCATAAGTAAGTGTGAATGAACATAGGATCAGACAAGTGCAATGTAATGAATTGTGTAGGGTAGCAATTTCACTTTATTAAAACTATATGGCAGGTTATACAGCCCCAATAATGAAAATGAATTTACAATTATTTTTTGGTAGCTTGTAACCTCCGTCAATGGGGAGATTTTTTTCATTTGTTTTAGCATGCGTATGTGAATACACTAGAGTTTTCTTCTCCAGGAGTGCTATTGTATTAAGTATCTTTGCAGGCAGGATGCTTCCCCTACCCTTTCACATGACATTATTATTATTAGTATTGTTTTATAGCCTTTGTGTAACCATGCACACTTAGAAAATGAGACTATAATGGTGGAAATGGGATTTCACTGCTGCTCATTTTTTCAAGCCACTTACTATATCATCATGTTGGAAAAATATATCTATTTTTGTATCTTCCCTGCTCTTTGTCTTAGTCTTCCTGCCTTACACATTTTTTACTTATAATTTTTTGTAAACCTCACATCTTGATTTATCAGAGATCTGCAGTTACTACTATGAATGAAGGAAATATCTCCCATGATATTTTCTCTTTTGTTCATGTGGACATGCTGAAATAAAGTCCCATAGGAATACTTTTTTTTCACAGCTTACCCATGTGTATGCTCTTTTGTCAAAAACAAAATGAGCAAGCTGTGTCTAGCGTATTAAATGAACGCATACAGATCTTAGCATTAAAATATAATTTTCCATTACGCTATACATAAGATCTCCTCTGAGGCATTTAAACTAGGAATAGAAGTGCTTTCTGCAAGCAGGATTATAATGAGAAGTGATATCACTGGTTTGTCTTAAGATGAATGTTTGTAGCACGCTGCAAGAAATGCAAGGGTTAAATTGATTTATTTATTACAGACAGCAACCAATGAGAAGCTGAAAACCATGTCAGTACTACAGTCTTGTCCAGGGTGCTGATAGTGATGTGTCCACCTGGGACAGCTATATTAATTTAGGCAATTGAGAAGATAAATGTAGCTTCACCTTCTATTATATCTGCTGCACAATGTATTTTATTTGATTTCCTGAGTGACAGCAAATTCAATTGAAAGAAAAGGGAAAAAGTACACTGTTGTCTCCACAGGGAAGGGTAAGGAGAATACTGCAAATATTTATTTCCACTTCATAGTTTTCATATTCTATACTTATGAAGATGTTTATCTCTTTGTATAATTATCATTTAATAGCACATGCTGTCAGCTCCATCCCAGTATAATAATGCTTAGGAAGTAATGTAAATGTGTTTTGGGACAGAGTAACACTATACAGTAATAGTGGCATATAGTAGAATGCCTGCCATAAGCATCTTAGCAGATTACCCATCCACACATGGAGACCTGAGGAAAACACTGAGATAATTGGTTTTAAATGAGCAGTTGTTGTTCAAATAGTCTGCCCTCAAATAGAACAGAAAGCTTTCATAGTCATATATATGGGGGGATACCTTTACTAAATTACCTCACCAAAAATCTGCAAAACTACTAAATAGGTAATTACAGTTGACACTGCTTTAAAATACATTTGCCTGGTACAATCCAGCATGCAGGTGTGTATACATACAGTGTGTATACACATGCTCCATCATGAGACATCACATAGCTCTCAGGAAGGTTGTATCACAGTTAAATGGTCCATTGTACTGTGGACCTTCTCTGCTACTAAATCATTCAGTTGTGTAAATTTTTTATGTTTAGAGAGCAGGGACATTCAGACAAGGCTGTCACAAGGCCTCTGTAATTTGCAGATGAGAAGTGAATGTCAGTGAAATAGGATGAGACTGAGAATAATTACTTCAAGTACAGTGGACATTACTCTCGTAAGATGACACAGGGAAGGGGGTGCATAGTAGTGAGGATGACAAAATCAGTGAGAATGACAGCTCACATAAACAACAGCAACACTATTAAAGGTGGCTTGAGGTGGGCTTAACAGTCCAAGAAACAAGATTTCCCAGTATCTTACTGGCATTCTGAGTTCCTTAACTGACTTGGATTCAAACGTGTGCCTTGCAGTAGAGGTTTGGGAGGAGGGTTTACCTTGGAGAAGAAAATGTTCTGAATGTCCTTCAGGACCTGCATGAAGACCTCTGCCAGTCTGACACTACCAGTTATGAACAAACAGAATCCCATTCATTCAACAGCAGGGTGCCTGGACCAGTATTCCAGAAAGGAAATTTTCATGAAACAGGAAACTCAGATGTCCACTACTAATAGTATCTGAATATTACCCAGCATTATGCAATCAAGCTGGGAGGATCTTCCTTGTCAACCAGTTTGATGCAGGGATTCAGATTTGGAAGTAGCCAGCTGAACTGATCTTGGAATAGTCAATGTTCTAGTGCAATTGGTGTAGATTTAAAAAAGAATTAGGGTGAAAGTGAATTAAAAGGCTCATATATAAGTGCTAGGATAGCTGCCAATGTGACAATGTGAGGTATTGCCAGCTATGCTAGGAGAAGCAGGGCAGTGGCTGTGTAACATATACCAGCACAGCTAGCTGGAATTTAGTAAATAATTATATGTCATTTTAATATCAATCTAAGCTGTACAGATGTTTGTGTTGAAAATAGATTTGTAAAGTTGCTCGTATTACAAATGTACCAACAAGTGGGTCCTGACTGGACTGTAATTGAATTAAACATATATATATATATATATATATATATATATATATATATATATATATATATATATATATATATATATATATATATATGTTAACAGAGTATGCTGGAAGAGAAGAGGTTAAGCTCAGTTTTGGCCAACTTTGTAAAATATACTAAGACATTAAATGACCAGGCCAGGGCCATAAAGATGTTATCTCAAAGTTTTGAATGAAGCCAGAGATACAATGTCTGTAAGAAGCATGGTTTGTTAGTCTCTGTAGGAGTAGAAGTTTGTAATTGTTTTATGACTTCCAGAAGCTGCCCCAGATCTGACCAATGCTCTTGTGTGTGTATTATTGACATGTAGGTGCTAAATCCTGTCAGTTTCTAGTAATGGGGAGTTGCATGGGAACCACAAGTCAGATGACCAGATGTATGTGATGTAATTCTTTACAGAAATAAAGTTTTAATATTGGGTGAGACAGAAGTCTCAGGGTAGTCTGTTTCTTGAAATCTGCTGTAGGATCACTCACCGACTTCATCTTGCCTTGGTTTATTAAGTAAGTAGGAACAGCAATTCTCTAGATCAGTCAAGAAAATATAATGAGAATAGTTAAGTATTGTTTTACTATAACTGTGTGAATCTTTCCAGCTATGTTATTTTTAATATTTCCTGGGATTGAAGCTCTGTTGTTTACTGTAAATAGATATCTCATATTTTCATGTTCTTTTATTATTTATTTTTAAATATATTTACATTTTTCATTGTGGCTGGTCCTTTAGGGAATATTTTAACCCTTGAGAGTACTTATATCTATTGTTGACACTGTGGATACTCCTGAAGCCTGGCTGTTTGATCAATATTACTATTTGTATTAATACTTATTTAACTCAGTATAATTTGGTACCATTGGAAGAGCGTTAAGAAGCTGTCTTTGTAGTGTCTGGTGGCAGTGATAGCTACCTTATAGTCTGAGAAGAAGGGGGCACAGCAGGCAAATCTGTGCCAGCCTTTCCCAGTTGTATGTGTGTGTGTGTGTGTGTGTGTGTGTGTGTGTGTGTGTGTGTGTGTGTGTGTGTGTGTGTGTGTGTGTGTGTGTGAGTGTGTGTGTGTGTGTGTGTGTGTGAAAATCAAATCTCACAGTGCGTGTGTGTCAGCTACTTAGAGAAGGAACACAAAGCACTGTTTTCACAGAGAAGATGCTGGAGGACTTGGCTTGGATCATCAACTGAGGACTTAACCCTATAGCTGTACTATTGAAGATCCTTTTGGGGGCCCTGGAGGAGACAGATATAAAGAAATCCAGACTCTGGGCTGACTCTGTTCCCTATGTGCTCTTAAGGGAAACTGTGCTTGATGTCAAGAGGTCTGCATCTGAAAATATTGAGTGTATCCATTTGTATCCCTCTCCAGTGTCAGTGGTAAGGATTCAGGATTTTTGATTATTGGCTCAGAGTGGGGCCATGACAGCCCATATGGGCCATTTTATGACTAGCCAATGTCCCTTTATGAGAATCAAACCCTGTACCTCTTGCGTGTGAGCTGGTAAATGCCTTAACCACTATCAACCATCATTCCAAAATTAAGCTTGATTTTTTTGTTTGTTTACAGATAAATACTAAGCTAGGTAAAAAGCAAACCCTGTACCTTGTGTTTGTGAGGTAAACACTGTAACCATTATACTAACCTGCAAAATACCATGTCATCACATAGAGAATAAGCTGGTGGGCATGGCTGGTATGACAGACATTGGCACAGACACTAAATTAACATAGTCCTTGGTGTTTGTTCTTTGAATGAAGGGGTGTGGAGCTCACTTAGATATCCACTGACCTTTGTAAAGACCTGGAGAGCTTGCAACTTCAGCTGTAACTAAAATAAACTAGATAAGTAGTGAACATGATGGATACCTCACTTTTCATCAAACTTACTTATGCAAAAACATTAAAATAACTGATGATAGTAGAGGAATGCTCCTCATATTACAAATTCCACAATGCTGACCAGGAATTGCACACCTACTGTGATGAATTAATTTCTTTTTAGCCAAAATATCTGCCTGCTACCTTTTAGGTGTCCTCACTGTTCAGAGTATGTTAAGTTTCATGACAACTTAAATGAGTCACAGGAGAGGTAGACAGCAGAGGTCAGTGTGTAGCTATGGAGGGACAGAAATGTATACTATCAATACTAAACATATGCATTGTTAAAATGTATGATCTTTATCCCTCTGAAATGAGACAAGTGAGTTGAGAAGAATAACTGAGGCTGAGATATTAGAAATAACTTATTTTTTTCACTACTACAATAATGAAGCAGTTCTTATACATGGATGAGGAGACAATCAGTACAACAAAAGGATGCTCAGGCATTACTGAAGGTGATGATGAATGTCTGGACAGTGTGATATGTGTGATCACCCCCCCCTCCAAAAAAAAGCAGTCTAGTTTTATACAGTTTATCTAGTTTACAAGCTTTAATGAGTGTCCCCTTAAAATGTTAGTGGAAAAGAGAAATGTTTAAGATGTCTTTGGCATATGCTAAGTGTTTGACTGAATAAATTATTTTAGGAAATTTCCTCTGAACAGATTTTAAATATTTAAAGTGTTCAGAATTATAACTGCAGAATGGGTTACTATACTCTAATATAAATCTTATACAAGGTTATTATACACTCTACATCTTGTGTCATGATGTTTCCTAGCAGTAGCTTAGCTGCTACATTGCATAATTTATAATATGAGCATGTTTAGTAAAGGTTATCCCAAGATCCTTGTATTCCACCACTTCTTCTAAGATGGCATACTTCAATTCAATTGGTTCCCTAATTAAAAAAAATATATATTAATTTGTACATATCTGTTCTAAACTTTAAACCTATATCTGATGTCCAGTCAGAGATACCTGAAAAATACAAGTCACTCTCTTCAAAATATTTTCTGCCAGTTATTATACATCCTACTTTATAATTACCTGTGTATTTGTTTAACCAAAGATAATTATACCTTGGTATATTTGCAATCAGCAAGTTAAATAACATATAACCAGATACAGATCCCTGCAGAACACCACATAAAAACATCTGAAGGCTTTGATTTATGACAGTGAATAACCATTGATTACTTCTGTCCAGTTATCCAGTATACCCCTTATTTGGTAAGTACTGTATCCATTATTAACTAAAGATTTAATGACTGAAATACAGGGTGAAGAATCAAAGGCATTATATAAATCCAAAGATTATACCCCATTTTAGGCCTAAATCTAGGGCTATAGTAACATACTCATTAACAAAATCAACAAATCATATTGGCTAGGGTGCAATGACCCTTAATAAAGCCAGGTTGATGCGTATCATTTTCTTTTATATCTGCTCAGACTTCATTAGTCCAGGTAAGTATCTTTCAAAGCACTTGCCTAAGATTAATGTAAGACAACTGACCTTTAATTACTTATAGCAGTAGTCTTGCTTTATCAAAAATGGGACCTATGATACTTTTCATCCTGTTGGTACAGTAACAGACCTAAGTAAACTGTTGGGGCACAACATGATTTAGCCCAAATCCATTCTAAGGTCTGACAACAATATGGCAGGTAAATCACCAGGCCCACTGATGTATCTCTTTAGATTTTGCTCAGTGGCAAGTTAACCAGTTATTGTGTTATAATGGGCTAACATCATCTGATGATATATTAGGTAGAAAAATGTCCAGACTCAATTTAGTCATTACCTGTAATATCAAAGTATTCATTAAATGTATTATCAACTAAGACTGGGTCTGTTAAAATATGTTCCTCATAAGTTAGAGTTATTCCTGGTCTACTCCTTGTTTTAAAGGAACTTGTATAATTTAATATTCCTTTATATTTTTGTTTTGTGCAAGGCTACTCTCAAACTTTTAATTTGAGTTCATAAATCCTTCATTATTTTATTAAACTTGACCTTATTCCTCTTTTTTGAAAATTTCTCTGTAAGCAAAAACATTTTTGCTTTTTCTTATAAAGTTTTATAGAAGTAGAGCTCCACCATTTTGGAAGCTTTCTTTTTTTGGCAGTAAGATCATAGATTACTGCCATTAATTCTAAGTTTTGATATAATAACTTTTGCAGCATATCATATTCCTTACTATTATCCATCAAAGAATAGTTAACAGAATGTAACTCATACATTTGATTATAAATAACTCTGCCATAATTATATCTTTTACATAACATGCTCACTAATTTTAGGATTGGTTAATTGGAATATTACTGTATTAGGGGGCAGATTCCCCATTGGTTTACATACTTTGACATACTGTAGCAAACTGAACACATTTGTCCATTATATTACAGTCTCTACAACAGTCATATACCAGTTTGGTACAACCATGAAAGGTTATATTAGCCTTACTTGATTTTTTTTTATGAAACTCGTAAAAGAGGAAACTCAGATAGATTATTGAGAGATATGACTTGCCAGATATGAAAGTGATGCTTCTGTGGAAAGTAGGTCATGCTTGTTGTTTTTCATATACTTCTTGCAAAGACAGTAGGTAAGATGGGCCAGATAATGGAAATCCTTTATACAGATGTTATGGGTCCTTTAATTCCAGCTCACATAAGGTCAGTCAAGAGTATGTGCAGGCAGTGTCAATCAGACTTGTAATAAAACTTTCAAAATGAATACCTAAAAGACAGTGGCAATGGAAATGAATCTCAAAATAAAGATTCACCAGTGAGACCTTGAAAACAGTCTGGTTAATTGTCAGAATATAGAACTAGCCTTATATACAGAAGTTCCTCTTGTCAGACTGTTACACAGTTTTGTGAAAATGTTATGGCATGTTACATAAAAAGAAAATTAAAAAGCAACATTAATGTAGCAATGTTGAAATCTAAATCAAGAACATCAAAATATATGGAAATATGTGTAATGTGATATCATTATGAATAAAAAAAGTATAACAGATTCTAAAAGCAAACAATTACTTGCAAGTCCACTGGAGTAAACAATAACAAATTTCAACACTCTCAGCAGCAGACAAGCAAATCATTTAATTTGTCTTTATTTAATTCTCATGCATTTTTAGGCTGCTTAGATAAGAATTTCAACAAAGTTAAAGTAAAATGACTATTATTGGCAAGAAATGTTATAATTGCCAATTTGTCCCAAACCTCATGATGATCAATAAATCATATTTTCAATAATAAGAGGTTCTTAATCTGTATTGTGTTTCTGTTTCTCATATTTTGTTTTGTTTGGTTTTAAAACAATAGATAAACAAATCAATTATAAAACAAATAACTATTTACATAGGTCCACAGCTGATTAACACATTGAAGTTATACATATCAACAACAGTTAGCATTTTTCATGCAAGCCTCTAAGTTTAAGCCAATATTTACATGAATGTGCAATATTAGAAGTTCTCATGTTTATAGTATGTAATTCACTATTGCAAACTATTTTTGCCATTCTAATAAACTCAATACTAGAGGGGGCAACTTTACATTTCCAATTTTTAGTATTTCCTTTTCTGGCTATAGCAAGAATAGATCAAAGAACAGGCACTTTTTTTTGGAATTATCTCAGAAATCAGAGCATTAAATAAAACTATAGATTTATAAATATTACATCTCTCTGACCACAGAGCTTAATGAAGTTATTAATTTATGTCCAAAAACAGGAGATGGCTTCACATTCATACACCATATGTGTCCCATTGGCTATTATTTTAGAATCACATCTCCAGCATTTAATTCTATTTGAATTATACAAAATTGTAATTTTGTTAGGAATGACAAAAGCTCTGTGCAAGAATTTCCAAGTGAAAATTTATCAATATAATGAAGATGTGTTTTTTCTGTAGATTTTAATATTATTTTCTTGTATTCTTCAGCAAAGTATTCCTTATTAATTTTTGAAGAATAGTTCCAATAGGAATTGTCTAAATATGTGAAATCTAATTTAAGAATTTTATACACCTGTGACAAACATTATTTAATTTTCATTGCATTATTATTGATGTTTATTAAGAATTCCAATAATGTGGGGAACAATTTCTTATCCAGGTTAAATATTTTATTTAATTATGTGTTCACAAAGTCTCTAAATAGTTTTAAAATTAGCCAATTCTCAGAATTGTGATTCTACTTGGTCCTTAAATTTTCAAAAGTGTATATATCAGCACCAATAAATTAAGCTACTTTCTTGTTTCAATACTAGCATTTTGTTGAAGTTGAGTATCTAACAGTCATGTGTATATGTAATTGGAAACATAGAAAATATTACTTCTTTAATACAATGATTAGAATGTGTGAACTTTTGGAAAGAGGAAATAATGTTATTTAAATAGGAAATTTGAGAAGAGGGTTTAATTACATTTACACAAAAATCTTTAATAACCAGATAAAACCATTAGAGACTGTTTATGACTGGTTGTGGCATATTTATTATTCACTAATAATATTTACGGATGTATTTGTTTCCATTTTGAATCATAAATGAATGTATCCACAACTCTATAAGTTTTACAATTGTTAAAGCAGCATACAATTTAATATTAGGGGATCCTTTTCCATCATTACCACAACCTTTTCTGTGCCAATCAAAGGAAACTCTTGGTTTGTTAGGATGCCAACAAAATTAAAGTAGAATATTATTTATATGTACTTGTTTTATTATAATTAAATCTTAAATATGATATTTCTTCAAACTTACTCATAGAACTAATTATATGTTCTAATGAACTTTCTATATTGTTAGTAAAATATTATCAGCAAACAGTTGAATCTTTAGTTCAAAATATTATTTTATTTTGATAGCATTAATATTCTTAATGGATCTAATACTATTAGCAAAGGGTTTTATAGCTAATGCAAAAAGCAAAGGTGATAATGGACTGCCTTTTTGCAATTTTTGTCCCCTTTTGTAATTTAAAGGAATTAGAAAGACAAGAACCTATTTCAACATAAGCACAAGAGTTACTGCATAGTTTAGAAATTAATGCAATTAGCTCAGGTGAGAAATTATATACTTTAAGTGTTTTAAACTGGTAGGACCAATTAACTGAGTCAAAAACCTTATCTAAATCAAGACTAAAGAAAGTTCTTCTTTATTGTTATTTCCATAGTCTGTTAATGTATGTGTCATTATATTATCCTGTATTTGTCTATTTAAAATAAGCACAGTTTGATAATTGTTAATTAGTTTAGATATAAGTAGATTAATTCTGGTAACTGTAATGGACATGAACATAATATAGCCCATGTTTAAAAGTGAAATGGGTATGTATGCTAAACACTTTGTAGGCTCCCTATCTTGCTTTAAAATAGGTGATATAAGGGAATATTTCCATGGTGGGGGAATTCAGCAGTTGTTTTTAATTTCTGTATAGCCTTATCTAATATTTTAACTGCATCATCCAGTAGTATTTTATATAGTTTATTAATAATAAGCCCTGTACCTTATTATTTTTACATTTTTTCATTTGATATTTTATTTCTGTTAAAGTGAATGGTCTATCAATTTTTTATTTGTTCACTTGTTATTTTATTATTTAGATTATCCCTTAGAAAGGTTTAAGATATATCATCATTATCTAGGTTATTTGTAATTTCTATTTTCTATTTTTGTAAAATGTTTTAAAGCCCTAAGAATACCTTTAGTATCTGTTCTTCTTTCTTTTTTATTTATATATGCTATAATTTCTTTGATATGATTTAGTGTATTCATTTTCTTTGATCTAAGAGCAAGTTTATGCAAGCTTGACAGGTTTACTGACTATGTCTGATCTATGGAACGTTTATGATTTAGAATTTAAACATATTTTATATTTAAGTTGATAAAAACTGAATGGAGGTCCAGGAACCATACAGACCAATGTCCAACAACCAAAATAATTTATTGAAATACCAATAGCAGTCTAGCACTTTCATCTTGCATCAAGACTTCTTCAGAACTGCTGAACCAAGTCAAATTAAGAACATAAATATTGAAAAAAAATCATGTGATCAAAGCCAACTAATCAATTCAGACACTATTATGTTATACAGAGTTTACAAATGTATATATATATATATATATATATATATATATATATATATATATATATATATATAGGTCTACTGGAAAACACCACAATTCCACTTATTCGAAAACAAACAGTTGAGTTTCAGTTTTGTGAAAGTGCACTTAAGTGAAAGTGCATTTCAGGGAAGAACGGTTCAATGAACCATTAAGGAAAATGGGTGCAGAAGCACAATATAGTTGGGAAAGGGAGTTTACGTGTTTCTCCACTCTAGTGCGATCTCAGAGTTGGTATATTTAAGTAGGGGGTGTGGGGGTGCAGGGGGCTTGCCCCCCTGCAAAAACAATGTTTTAATGTTTTTTACCAGTTCATTGAACCGATGTTCACGAAAGTGCACTTTCACTTAAGTGCATTTTCGTGGAGGTGTGGGTCTACTGTCTAATTTCGAAGATGTGTATTTTCGAAGTTATGAAGTAGACCCATATATACATATATATATATATATATATATATATATATATATATATATATATATATATGTATATATATATATATATATATATATATATATATATATATACATTTTTTTTTTGAATATACATATTTACAAATTGGTAACTGAAGTACACAATAAAAATGAACTTAAAAGTCAGAGACACCAACATTTTGTATTTAAGTTTTTAAGTTCAGACTGACTGATAATGTAATTTGGTTTTAGATTTAACTTTAGTGTGTCTATCCTGGTCTGTTGTGTGTTACATTCTTTGTCCCATTCTCTTGTTTTACTAATATACTAGCATGCTACTCTTCCATTTCTGTAAGCCTGTAGTGAATCCCACAGGACAATGTCAGATACCTCACCATTCATCTTTATTTCTAGGAAATTTTTGATCTGTTTAACATACCAATCCTTGAATCCTTTTATTTTAATAATGTAAGCTGGTAATCTCCTATGATGTATTAAATTGTCAGTTTTTAAAATAAAACTAAGATTAGCTTAATGAGCCTGGTTTGCAAGGCCATGGAACATATCATCATGGAACTTATAAACAAAGACAGTGGTAATCTCCAAACTCTAGACCCCACCCAGTTTGGGTTTGTAAAAGGCAGATCATGTATCCTAAACCTGATTGACTTCTTTGAAGCAGTCACCAAAGCCATAGATGTGGGTAAGGTGGTTCACACAGCCTATCTAGATCTCACGAAGGCTTTTGACACCATCCCCCACTCTAGAATTATAGATAAACTCACTAAACTAGGTATAAATCCATATGTCACAAGATGGGTTGCCAACATCCTACAAAAGTGCCTCACTGAGACAGATGCCTAATGTCAAAGCCATGGCCTCAAGCTCAATGCTAAAAAGTGCATTGTCATCCCCTTTGGTAAAAACTCTGTACCCATGAGCTATCACATAGGTGGTAGTCTATTTAACATTGAAAGTGTGATAAGAGACCTTG
>NC_056741.1:1906795506-1906820506 GCF_019279795.1 Protopterus annectens | reverse complement strand
CAGTAATATGTCTCACATGTTCTAACAGCCTAGTTTTAAAACATGTGTTACTGTCCCCCACATAAAATATGTTACAAGGGCATCTAAGAGCATTCTCTATACACCAACCTCTTGAATGTACAGACTTCAACATGTTTCCTAGCCATTCCCCTCATCAAGAATTGCAGCACTAAATACTGATAGACCAGTATACCTATCAACCTCCTACTGTATGACATCTGGACAAAGCCTGACATAATTTGTGGACAGAGGCCCAAATACATGGCCATACTTGAAATATTGCTGTGATACACTGAGAACGTTGCTGGTGTTACAGGGTTTGTTATAAAATATATTTTTCTGAGGCATATAAAGTCAGAAAAACAAATGGATGTTACCACCTACATAATGCAATCACCAGAGTATTCTCTTAATTTGCCAAGGACAACACCTGTCTGGGGAATAGCCGATAAATAACAGGCTAACCCGTGGCCATTATGTTAATGGCCCTACAGTTGAGAGCTATGCAGAGACAGAACTTTGTCAGACTGAAACCCATGCAGAAGTAGTATGTGCAGACAAACCCTGTTAAACTAGCAGTATTCCAAACATATAACAGCAATACTCACATTCTGCCCCTAAGTCTTGAACCTTCTCCACCATTTAGTTGGCTTGTCTCCACAAGTCTTGTTATAAGAGGTTGTAGCTTACACAACTCCAGGATGTCTTCCTCACAAGTAAGGGAAAGGGCCAATGCCCACATGGAGTATTCATTTAAAGGAGTGTGTTGCCATGAGATTGGCTATTGGAAGAAGTACACAGCTGCTCTGCATGCAGTTAGCAAGTGGGGAACCCCAATAGGTGCACAGGCCATCACCTGGTCATGAGCATCACCTACAAAAGCCATGCTGACACCTATTCAAACCAGCTCTATCCCAGTAGTGCACAGAGAGAGACAGAGAGACATAGAGAGGGAGAGAGACAAATAACAAATGAAACAATGAAACATAAAGTGGGAAAGAGAAGAAAGAAAAAAGGTAAGTGGAACTTGTAAGCAAGTAATTGAATGTAGTACTTGACCTGTTTGTTTGTTTGCGTCTTTCGGCTTTTCCCAGTTAGGGGTCACCACAGCAGAACTCCGGTCCGCTAATGATTGGTAGTGGATTTTTACGTACCGGGTTACCAGCCCTGATGCACAACCTTCAACGACGGCATGCCCCATTCGCATATGCCTCCACACAGAAGACGCTCTAGCTGAGAATCGAATGGGACAATGTCTTGCTATGAGGCGACAATGCTACAGCAGCACCACTACTTGACCTGTAATAATGGGAAATATGATTTGGAGGAATATATGTCCCAACAAGACTTGCTCTACTAATGTCTTGCTGAACAGCTGCTATGGCCATAGCAACTGGCCATCTCTGCAGTGGGAGATATCACAGACATACCTCTCAACTGCACAGATCTTCACAGAATGTCCACATTTTACCATCATATATTTTTGTCTGTTCCTCCTGAAATCTGTACTTTTCTGGCAAACAGCTGAGGATTGAAGTCATCATGTAATGACACACACTTGAGTTTAAGACTCCACATCCTTAAGAATATTCACTGTAATGCAAAATGTATCATTCTACTAACTTCCTCTGTTTGTAACAGGAATATTTAAAGTCTGCCCCTATTTATCCCCCCATCATTTTAGGTTTGGTCCAGATGTGATGCTCTGAGAGTTTGTGAGGTAGAATCACAGCTCAGGAGCATAGAATCACAGCTCAGGAGCATGGCTCACCCTGGGAAAGGACAGCTCATATATGACAACCGCAGGGGTGTCTGTCAAACAGTTGTGACTGTGCCACTGCTAGGCCAGTTAATGAGAAGTTTTCCATATCCATGTTACCTGTGATTATGAGTATGACATGCTTGTCTTGTAAAGCTGAGAGACCTATAGAGGGCATGTGCATAGTAAAATACTATTGCAGACGTGTGTTGAACTGCATGTGATATATTGAATTAATAACATTCAACTGTACAGTGTTCTGCTGGAGAATAAGCACATTTGTGACTGATATATGTAGTCACATACATATATACTTGTGCTATGTCAGCTAAACCATTGGCAGGTCTGTGAGCAATGACATTGTAACATAATAGTCTACTTATGACTGTTGGACATCATCCAGGTTATCACAGTAATGTCAAACCCTTGTGCAATCAACATACTAATGTATAGTGCAGGTATATTAATACAGTATCAATACTGATGCCCCTTTTGACACCCATTTATGTGTGCCATTGTCCAGATATACTGCTGTAACAGGCTGAGAAGTATGATTGAGCAGCAAGACTGTAAATACAGTGTGCCACACTAACATACAACAGAAATGTATACCAGGTATCCCCTGAGCACATGTATGTATGCATATGTTCATCTGGAAGGCACAAAACTAATCACATGGGTTTCAAGCAGTCAGGTAAATAGGTTGTGCATGTTGCACATGTGTGTAATGTCAGTGTCAGTGCATACAGCTGACATAGATGTGTACAGCTACTGGTTGTTGCATTGCCGTGACACTGATATGAGTACTAGAGTAGGCATGATTATCAGGTATTAATCAGAGAAGTGTTCACCTGTGTTATGACCCTCTGTCCATGCCTACCACTACCAGCTATATCAACACCTATATATACACTGGATATCGCAAGTGTACACACCCCTGTTGGAATGCCAGTTATGTGTGTTGTATGACAATCAGACCACATAAAATCATTTGATAATGTTTTACATCTTGAATGTGACCCCTAACCTGTACAATTCCATTAAAATACAATCAAAGGTGTTTCTAGGAAGGTGAGCAACTATTGTCAAGTGAAGATGTGCCATGATGTTAGAGTCCAGACCAAGGCGGATGAATGCTGTACCCATCTCAACAGGTGCATACACAACATATCAGTTTAAGGGTGTGCACACTCATTCAACTGTCTTATTTTACTGAGAATTATTTTCATATGTTTTCTCAGCCCAGATTGTTATGTTTTCAATTGAATTGTACAGGCTATAGGTCACACTACAGGTGAGACTTGTTATGAAATGAGTTATTGTGGTGTCATGTTCCAATTGCACAAATACCAGGCAGTGTATCAGGGGTGTGTACCCTTTATATCCACTGTAGCTATATGGACACAGCAGGACCTGACCTGTATATCCAGCAGGTAGAGTAATCCCCTTTGATGGACATCAGCAATACACAAACCACATAATAGGTTGCTACATTCACTGTACAGGGACACATAGGTGCAGCCAACAACTTGGAAGCAAGTCCACATATATCTGAGCAAGCATGCACGTTCACAGGTTATTTCCTGTAAGGCTGACTATGACTATAAACCAGACATATCCACACCACCAAGGACAATTGCAACTGTGTCTCCACATATGTTGTAAGTCTCAGAGGAAACAATACAATTCACCCTGTATTGGGGTAAAGAACACCCCATACACACATGCCATGGGTATAGGCAACCTGCATCACACAGGTTAGGTGGGAACATTGCCACCCTGTCCACCCCAGTTGTACAGTGGATATGCACATCAACCACACTCCTCCCCTCAGCAATGGTGAGAATGTACATATTGCCTACTGATGGCAACAGCAGCATATCTCCATGGGGCATAACATCACTGTCTGCCTCCTACATGAACTCAGGTATGTGCTCACAGCTCCATCAAATACCACAGTCAAACACAGGCCTGCCACCATCCACACACCATCCAATTGGAAGAAGTCCACTGTCAGCCCTCTACAAAAAAATGAATGGAGAATAAAGGATTATGCAATCAAGGGTCCAACAGTGGGGAGAGTAAGATAGCTCAGGGACAGGCGTGTAATGCAAGCTGCTATAGCCATAATAGCTTGGATAGTTTTGGTGTAGTGTGGATTATTTGCAACTAATAAACACTGTTGATGTGCATTTTGACAACTGTATGAGGTCTTGTGACCTTTTTTCCTGTTTATGTCTTCCAGGTAACATGCAGAGTGCTCACCTACCAGCATTCTCTGTTGGGGAATATGACATCATCACCCAATATGTGATTGGACATTATGACCTGCTATTTGGACAGAGAGCAGAAGATGTGCAGGAGAGGACTGCCCTGTGGAACAGAGTGGTCCACAGGGTAAATTATGTCGGCCTGCACAGCAGAGCTTATGAGCATGTGCAGCATCAGGCCACCAACCTCATCCACCTTGCCCGTCAATGGGCTGCTGCTGTAGTGAGGGACCAGCTAGCCACAGTTGAGGGCCCAGTCATCCAGCCCCCACTGACACACCACACAGGAGCTCCTCACCAAACTTGGGGCACACGCCCAACACACAAGCCATGATGCTGAGGGAAGTATTGTGGAGGTGGGTTGCACACACACACACACACACACACACACACACACACACACACACACACACACACACACACACACACACACACACACACACACACACACTGGATGAGGAGCGTGCAGGTAAGGGCTAATGTATCAGACATACATGTATCTGTATTGTATATACATGCATGTGTCAGGTCCGATTGCAGTTGTGGATGGGGTTTTCTAATGCACAGAGATGCACATCTATGGTGAGGACAGGACATTGTGTATTATTGCGGTTAATATTGTAGATGTGCAGACATGCTGCATCCATCCTGTACCAAGGCCACATGTGAGTCTGCTGACAATAACTCTCTCTCTCTCACAACTACCTTGGGCCCTCTGGTCTGCATATGGGACAGCAGCCTGAAGCTGGTGAGTATAACATTGCTCTGTTGTTGTCTGGCAATACTTCGGGCATGTGAAGCGCATGCAATTTACCATGCACACAACCATCAGTAATAGCTATATTGGTTTATGTAATAGATATATTGCTTGTTGTGCATGTTCACTTGTGCTGGGGTTAACTGTATTGCATCGCAGTGGTCACCAATGGGGCCTATTCGACGTGAATTCAACATTCCTGTAGCATACCTCACAACTTGTCAGTGCCAAGATGTCTGAACAGAGGCCAGCAAGATGGGCAGGGCAAACAGCCTAAGGTAGGGTCATGCATGACACATTAGTGGTATACAGTGGATATAAATTGTGTACACAGCCCACTTAAGATGCAGGGTGTTCCTGTTACATACTAATTAGGCCCACAATATGACAGTCCAGACCTCTCCAGCCTTTAATGTGACCTATAACAGGAACAGTTCACTTGTAAAACCAAGCTTCTGGACTCATGTATTGCACCTACAAGGCTAGCCACCTGTGAGGGCAGCAGACAGTGTATCAGCATGATCTTTCAGTCAGGTATGATAGCTCATGCTGTCATATGTGTCAGTACACTCACAGTGGCCTATTTGCCTATAATATCACATACATGGTCATTGTTAAGGCACACAGACCACTTCTGACCACATATAGGTTGCAACCATATGGATATTCCAGACACATCTGTACAGAGGACTGTACAATGGTTTATCCCACTGCATGTGAGGCAGATGCTGTTACCACACTATATAAAGTAATGGCAGTGGTAAGTGGTCACCAGCTTTGTATGGTAAACACATCAAAATGGTATAAGCCACACAAGATATGATCCTCACACACACAGTTGTCACTATTAGGATTCAAACTCCTGTCTATCTAGGTATTCCTACTATAGGGCTATGCAGTTATCAGATGCCCCACAGAGCTTACACTTTTGCATCTCTTCCAAAGGTACTTATACAGTGGGTGGCATCAACAGGACTACTAAATTGGAGTGAAGGGAAGTGTAAAGGTTATTACACAGGTATAAGCCAGACAGTACAAGATTCATACACACTTACCACTATTGGGATTAGAACTTCTGCCTATCTAGGGATTCCTACTATAGTGCTACGCAGTTATCAGACACACCACAGAGCTTATACATTTTCACTTCTTCCAAAGGTACTTCTAAAGTGGATGACATTAACAGGACTACTAAACTGGAGTGAAGGGAAGTATAAAGGGTAGTACACAGGTAAAAAATGGTATAAAGCTGACAGTTCATGATTCACACACACATACACACACACACACACACACACACACACACACACACACACACACACACACTTGCCGGTATTGGGATTAGAATTCCTGCCTATCTAGGCATGTCTATTATAGTGCTACACAGTTGCCACATGCACTACAGAGCTTACTGAATTTTCACATGGCCAAAGCTGCTGATAACTGCACAGCTGTGGTAAAGTATTACAGGTGGCAGACAGTCTGCCTTCTATTCCACCCATACATTATGCTAGTTCTTCCTGTCCTGCACTTCAGCTAGCATTATGACTTGGCACTTCACCAGGTTATTGAATCAAGAACTGTGGAACACCTGGGGGCTGTCAGCAGTACTCGTTCATCACATTGTAGCCCCAGTACTTACTAGTTATGTACACCCCTCCTGGCATGTTTGAAGGGCAGTTATCTGTGCTTTCACCCATTAACCTGGAGCACTTGTCCATTCTGAGGCACTGTTGCAACTGCCTCATGCACACAGACAACCCTCCCCTCTAAACTCCAAACACTCAGACCTGTGAGGGTTACCCATATATCACCCAATGTGAACATATGCACTATCCAACAAAGACTGGACTAGCAGGTCAAGAGGATAAGATCAACACCTGCACCACACCATGTGGAACATGTAGCTCACCATGACACCCACTTTGACAGCCATGACATACAGTGAAAAGCCACACACCCACCTTCCCAGAGGCACTCAATGGAAATTGACCCAAACAACACAGACCAGCAAGACAGAAACCCACTCAGACACCACGACATGGCATATGCCAAGGGACACATATTTAACCTACACAGTGTGCCCCTCAACGTAAGCTCTTAAGGCTAACCACCTTGCACAATACAGTGATCATGGGTAACTTAATACAGAGGCACACACATATCCCACTCACTAAGTTGAATATGGAGCAGGTGACAGCCAAATATCTATCACATGCCAGCATCCAACACATGACACAGCCAGTCATGTCACTCCACAACAACTACGAGTATCACTCTGTATCCATGTGGATGTGAATGACTCGGGACACACCTCCCTGGACTACATGACAAGAGACATGGTTGAACTCTCTGATTATGTGGTCCAGGCAGGTGTGACAGTAGTCCTGGGCAGTGTATTACTGTCACCCAGAATGATGCTGCGGTACTGTCAACAGGTGATTGACTGCAACATTGGCTTACATATTATGTGTCATTCTCAGGTGATCCAGTACCTCTCTGCTTGGGATGACATGATTGATAGAACCCAATGACTTGCCACAGATATCCTACATCTGTCACCGCTGGGTTTCCAGGTACTGGTTAAGTGTCTTGCCACCCCTATGATGCCTTATTAGTCAGTGTTCCCAATGTTATTACCACCATAATGGCTACACATATATGCAATCTGAGGGTCATGCTGCTCAACAGTAGACATCTAGTTGTCAGGATGCAGTCACTCATAGCAGTCATTGGAGTGGAGGACGCATGTCTGCTGTAATGAAGAGGTGGTTCACAGCAGTCAACCATAGACCTGCAGTATCAGGTTATGACACATTCCACAGCTGTCAGCCCCCAAACATGCACCACACCACACCTCCACAGGTGGTGTTGTCTCCATATTCATTATGGCTAGGAACACCTCCAGACTAGTATCCCATTATAATGCATTGGAGATACTTCTGGTACAACTGCCTTGTGTTAACAGTGCAATCCAGACCATAGCCTGCTATGGGTCCACATCTATATCCCTAGACTGTCAATGCACATTCCTCAACACCCTGTCAGATATGATTGTCCAATGCAACACTGACATAGTATGAGTTTTCAACTACCCCTCCATCACCTGGGGAAAGTAGCCAAGTGCCAGTACAGTGGCCCAACACTTCTGGGATTCATCATTTCCATTGCCCTGGACCAGCTCATACTGACCCCTGGTAGAGGATGCAACAACCTTGACCTGTGTTGATTACTAACATATGGGACTGATGCTCATCTACAGATGTCAATCATTGCATGGTGTGATCCACACAGGCTGTAATCAACATGAAACTCAACATGCCAGCCACACACCCTCACAAAGGTAAACACCTTGCCAAACCTGTTCAAAGCTGACTTTGCAGCCATGAAAACAGGTATGGATATCTTCACTGCACCCATGGCAATAGGAAATAGCTGCATGACTGTGGAATCATATGCAGAGGCATTGTACAAACAGGCACATGAATGCATGGTACTAGCCAGAGCCAACAGAACCCAGACACTGTCCTCCAAATACTGGGAGACAATGTGATGGTCCCCTGCCATTACTAAAGTGTACATCAGAAGGAGGACATTGTTGCAGAGAAAGGTGGTGTCCTATGATGGTTGAACTCCTTTATTAGCCTCAAACACAACTTTGGATCCCTCATGGAATCCCCTACAGGCATCTATGACAGCAGACATGCAGTAGACACTGACAGTCACAACAGCCTTTGATAGTTACATCAACAACCTTCACAGCATTAAACACAAGTGCTGCGAGTTACTGCACAATGCTAATACCTATCCTGAGACAACAGATATTGGCCACAGTCTTGGCAATACATTCAGTGCCAGCTTTAGCCCTCTCTTTCCCCGTAAGTGAAGTGCTGAGTGAATGTGTTCTCACATGCTGTATCCCATTTCCATTCAAGGCATCTGTGTGTCACCAGTATGTGGCCCTGCAGCAAAACAATGGGGTATGGCAGTGTGGTAACACATCCACCATGTCATAGGCAGGGTACAGTATGTGCAAAGAAATCCCCGGTCTGTAACACAGTGATTGCATATGCCTCAAAGATTGTAGGGCTGAGGGTTGTACATAGGTATATGTTGATTTACATCTGTTGTAGAATGGAGAATGTTACATGTTGTGGTTTAGACACACCTCCGATTGCTAATAACCACAGCCATAGTCATCAACCAAACACACTGAGATTACTATTCACACACACACACACACACACACACACACACACACACACACACACACACACACACACACACAATCACATTTTCCAGTACTGAGATCCATAGGTTCATTGCTTCATAGATGTGTAGTAGGTGAATGGCCCTGAAGGCTCTACAATCCCAGGGGAATACCCCGGCATCGGACTGCATGAATATAGTTCCCACTGTGGCTCAGGAGTATAGTCACTGGAGTGGTCCCCAGGGGTGGATATTGTATTCCTCTTCCACTCATCCAGATTTCTATTGTGGGTGGCCAGTGATGTGCACTGCTTCACATGTATTTTATTTATATTCCATAACATGGACAGTGTCTGGGTTGTGCACATGTCCCACATGCATGTTCTTTGAAGTGTGAAAGTGTGCTTGAGGTCTCTGGGGCATGTTGTGTGGACAGATTGTATCTTCAGAAGTAGCATTTCTGACCTCGTTTGATAAGATCTGGCCATGTAACTGATGTAGTGATTGCATCTACATAGACAGTATGATATGGGGATTCAGTGGAGTTATTGGCATCTGTCCATACAGGGCATGTGTATAAGGCATGGTATTCCCTTTGAGGGATACATTTGAAGACTCTACAGTTGTTGCAGGCATCCAGTGGGGAAACATGGCAAAAAGGCCACTGTACACATTGACGGGGCTACTGAGGGGATGTCTCAGGGTTCCATGTCCTTTTACTTGATGGATAACACACACTCAGTCAGGAGATGTAAGACATCAAAGTACTTTATGATGCCAGTGGCACTGTTGTGGTCAACAGGCATGTAGTCCACTGCAATCACACTATGGGTGCTATCTGTGAGGCAATTTGCAGGAGAACTATCAATAGAGTGGTTGCTGCCTAGCCAAGTGTGTTTGTATATGATTCGTGGGTGGAGAGTGGTCTCTGAGTATTAGAAGGGTTGCCTATATTGTTCACTAATCCATACTGTCACATAGCATTGCACATGGCAGTAGACATTTAGGGTTGTGGATTTTCTACACCGACTTCTACAGTGTTTGACAACTGTTGGCCTTGTAATGTGGACATCGGGACATATACTAGGTCCTCAATACAATATAATAATGTAGCAAAATCCACCTTCTAATGGATCATGTTATTACACAACCACTCCAAAACCCACACAGGACACTGATGACAGACATACACACACACACACACACACACACACACACACACACACACACACACACACACACACACACACACACACACACACACATACACTTGCCGCTACTGAGTTTTGAACTCCTACCTGGCTATGTATTGCTACTATAGAATTATGCATTTATTGCATGCGCCACAAAGCTTATAGGATGGGTGTTGTCCCAAGGTACTTCTAAGGTGAGGAACATCACCAGCCCTTGTAAAAACTGGCATTGGGTGATGGAGTGGATGAGAGATTTCACAAAATATTTTACCCTACATGCACATTTAGATTTGCCAGGAGTAAGTTTCAAACCCCTATCTAACTATGTTTTCAGACCATTATACTCTGCATTTACCACACACACCACTAACCTTACATGGTTGATGGTTGCCAACTGGTATTTCTAAGGTGAATTATATCTGCAGGCCTGCTAACGTCAGGCACTGAGAAGTGTACTGGGTGTAAATGGGGCCAAAATCTTTAAAGGTACAGCGATATATATGTTCACACACAAACACTTGCCAGGAATAAGATTCAAACCTGTGCCTATGTAGTTATTGCTACTATATTGTTCCACATTTATCATCTGTGCCATGGAGCTTACATGCTGGACAGCTCTCCAAAGGTATCTTTGAAGGTGAGTGACATCAGCAGCCGTGCTGAAAGAGGAGTAAGGGAAGTTTAGTGAGTGTGAATGGCCTCAACCACATTCATCTAGAAACACACACACACATGCACACATAACTTTACATTTGACAGGACTGAGATTACAACTGCTACATGGATACTTATTTGTACTGTAGTGTTACACAGTTATCACAAGCACCGCCGAGACTATAGGGCTGAGGGCTAACCAAAGGTATTTCTACAGTGAATGACATCAGCACATCATGTGATATAGGCCAATAGAATGTGTATGAGAAAGACCTCATAATGGGATTCTCTCTGTCACTGTCTGTCTTTCGCTTCCCCACGTCTCTGTTTGTGTATGTTTGACATATTATATTATGTTGGCCTTAGATATGTGTGAGTATTCCTATCCAATGTGTGTGTGTGAAGTATCAATGGTGTACAATTTGGTGTGTGTGCACAGACAGATGTGAATAACCAATATCTGTAGTCCACTGTATTGTGAGACATGGGCTTCATTTCTCTAAGCATAGGAGCATGCCCAGTATGATCTTCTATACTGAGTGTGTGCATCCATTCTAGGGAGGGTTGGACTCCAGTTCTGGGTTTTTTGTGCTACAGCTACACCTAGCAAACTGTTTCTTCAGGATATCTGTAGATAGATTGCCATATGGAGACACAATGGGCATAACATATGGGGGGGGTACTGTAACTATTGCTGTCTGTGCTGCTTGTGTGACATGTTTGGTTGTGGCATAGATTTTCTGACATATGTACTGTTTTACACTATGATGTATCATGTCAACTACTGACAGTTATCATTTGTTGCTCACAGTTATTTACCAGGGAAAGACAAGCTGAACGAAGCTGTGACCAATATCCTGAGGCATATAGACTACACATTCTGGCACACACCTGCCATTATGAAGGGGTAGCTACAGACTATAGACTGCTGGTTCTGTGTAAATGGTCCAGCACCTTGTTAGTATGCTGGCTGGGGATACCCTCCTTGTGCTTTTCTCAACTGCACTGAATGGCCATATCCTGCTGCGGCCATACCTCTCAGCTGTACAGATAAACCCAGGTTATCCAGAGGCAGGATTCAAATATCTGGTCAGTTTACCTTCACATTGTGGTTTACAAACAGTTTTGTGGCTAGTCATTCACGGGTTTGCAGTTAGGGAGTAGTATTGGTAGACATTAGAGTTTCAGACTTTCACACACTCCATGACATCCATGCTTCTGCACCCCCCTCTGTTATTCTCTTCTCTTCCTAACATTATGTAAGCAATATCTGAGAGGTATCCCTATAGTTGGGCCTTTATCCCAGTAGTATTTATGGCCTGATCCACAGTCCTTGCAGTAAGACATGGGGAGGCATGTTACTGGCATTTGTGAACATGGCCTTGCATTTGTTTTCTGTTTACTGTGTTATATTGTTAGTTGGAACCCCCTGACATTCCATACATTGGCACTATGGGTGAGGCATGGGCCTTTGCCAGAGGACTGTAGGCCATTTGAGAGTGCTGCAGGCCATCTGTTACTGCAGTTCTACGTGAGATTATGGGGGGGTGCACACCTGCAGACTTTAAACATTTGCAATGACTGTACTGGTATTTTGGTTACTCTGTTGGCTTCCATTTCATATTGTATTGTGACCTATGAAAGGAGGCATATCAGTAGAGTACACATGTTAGATTTTAATAGCATAAATTTCAGTTTCAGACTTCTTACCCTTCAGTACAAGAATGCAACTGTCAGACCTGTTGTAGTATGTCTGTGTAGGTCTGGTGGAGGGCTGTTCACCATTGCCATCATTTGGGGGCCTTAGCCTGGTGTTTCTTTATGGTCATCTACACAGGTCCTGCTTGGTGAGACTGGTGGTGGGTATGTGACCCTCACTGACATCCATGTATGTGACCTATTGACACCCACAGTTATTTTGGTCATCACATGTATTGTGGTGGGGGGGGTGTCACCTTGTGCAGTGCTTCCTAGTATGTTGACACCAGTATTTGTTATGAATTTCCTGATATCCCATATAGCTGTTTGCTGCTATCCCATTCAGCCACCCAATTCCCTTGCATGCTTGCATCCATACTGTACATACATGCGTGGGAACATACTACTCCATTCAGTAATTGAAAGGAAGGGTGACTTACCTTGTTGCTGGGACAGTATTGAGGAGGGTGCTGGAAGGCTGACTATGTTGGATGCACATAGTACACTCCCTATACATGGTAAAGCTCAGGTAGTGTCATGTTTGGCATCCCTTTTACTGTATGTGCGAAATGGAGAGAGGTATCAGTCCCTGGGTCCCTACAGTGTCAGTGTGTGTGCTATGCATTGCCTCTTTGCCAAAGCATGGGCATACTGGGGACACCTTTTTCTGCCTACAGGGGCAAGCTCTGTATGTTCCTCCTCTGAGTCCCTCTGTGCCTGTGCTGGCCTTGGCAATGGTGGGGGGTGGGGCTGTGTGGCCCTGCCCTGTGCTGTTCCTGCTGCAGCTGTTTCCACAGGATCATAGTGTGTAGCATGGCACATACTATGAACATTTGTGTACATGTAGCTGGAGAGTCCTGCAGAGCTCCACTGGATATGTCAAGGCAGTGGAACTATGACTTGAGCATCCCAAACACATGCTCTACAATGATCCTGGTTGGTGTGTGTGCCTCATTATGGTGTTCTTGTTCAGGTGTGTGTGCATTTCTGATGGATGTCAACAGCCATGGCTCCAATGCATAGCCAGCATCCCCCACTAGATAGCCATATGGGATGTCTCCCCTGGCAAATGCCTTCTACAGATGTGAGTAATGCCAGATGTGGGAGTCATGATAGCTTTCAGGGCTGGAACCACACACATTCATAATAATGCCCTGGACATCGCACATGACCTGGCAGTTGATGGAGGGGAAGCTCTTGCGGTTTATGTAGACCCTAGCCTGCATGCCGGGTTGTGCTTTGATGTGGATGTGCATGCAGTCTATAGCACCAACTACCTCAGGATATTCTGCTATACGGTGGAAGAGACACATACATCTGGTCAATGCCTTACGGGCAGTGGGGAAATATATGTGCTCATTGGCATGCTGTGTCATGGCATCAGGAACTGGTGGAGTACCCTGGATGCTGATGCCTGTGAGAACCTCATGATATCCCCAGTTGGTCCTTGGAAGGTACCTGTGGCTAGTATTCTTAAGCCTACACATACCTTGGTATCCACAGGGATGAGTTCCCCTCTATTAGTTCTGTGTGTCAGGCGTGGCCGGTACAGCTCAACGATTTACTGTAGAATGTCCCTGTCCACCCTATAGTGCTCTGCTATCTCAAGCTCATGTAGGCCCTGGTAGGTTACTCTGGGTGTGTACACTCTTTTCCTCCTCCTCACTGTGAGTTGGTTGTCAGCATTCTCCTCCTCCAAACCCTCAGTCTCTATCACATATTGATGGAGTAAAGCAGCAGCAGCAGCCTCTAACATTTTTAGTTAGTTTTGCCAGTTAGAAATCCCCCATCTGTGTACAATGGTGGTGTACAGTTTGTGGGAAAAAACAGTCTGTAGGGTGTTTGCATAGTTTATAATGGTGTGCTAGGCCACTGCATGTGTATTTGGCTGATTCTGATACATTCCACCTGCCAGCTATGCTAGTTCTCCTTGATTGCCTTCCTACTGCTGTTTCCCCTTCCCAGTTCCTCCCTATTTAAGCCCGAGGCGTGCCACACATATCCAGTGCTTAAATGTAACCCAGGAGGTCATTGTCCCACTGTACTCATCCCTCATTAGACTCATTATAGAGTATAATGCTCCATTTGGTATGTACCTCACAAGACATCTGCAGCAGCTGTAAAGGCCACAGAAATACCTCACTAAAAGAATCACAGGCTTAAAGCAGATGCCATATGCTGAACGTCTAAAAAAACTCCAGCTATACTCTGTGGCATATTGTCTACTCAGAGGCGATCTCTGCTTAACATACAAGGCCATGTCAAACCCTGAGCTGTTGGACATGCTCCATTTAAAGAAATCCCAATCTCACAGAGCCACATGCTCCAGGGATCTAAACCTTGTCATCACAATGAACAAAACATGCTGAAGGGATAGGTTCCTAACCCAGAGACTCCCCATACTCTGGAATAGACTGCCCATGCATGTCAAGCAGAGCGCTTTATTGGCCCTCTTCAAAAGGAACCTTGATGATTGGATGGGAGATAGGAAATTCACCCCGGGGATCATGTCAGTTGTCCTGCTAGAAAGGGGTCCAGAGAAGTAAATATTGTGAGAAGAAATATCCAGGGAATTGTTATAGTTAGGCTTGCATAGGCCCTAGGGCCGATATCCTAGTACCAACCTATGAACCTATGAACCTATTTAGGCTATGTACATAGTGCTCAGGCACATCTGCCAACCCCCTTCCTTAGCTGTGCCGCCAACATAGGCCACAGAGCTCCAATGAGCTTACAGCAACCATGACACACCCCCTTATGAAGTCATTCAGCTCTTACACTTGCACCATTGTATTGCTGCACCTACATGGTTAGGTACACTTTGAAGAAATCTGTGATTCAGTATAACTCCCCTCATTTGCATACCCCAGTGTGTAGGTCATTAGTTACTGCACTAACACAGACCCTTTCCCCTTGACAACCAGTGCTGCTTGGTATTATTTACATTCTGCATGTCATTGACTGTACTGGCAAAATGCAGATTTAACTTAGTTTTCCCATTTTTTTTGTGCACCTCTATGCTTAAACAGCCGAGATCGGCCAAAAAAAAAGTTTAATTTTTATAAAAAATAATCACTTTTCAATGCCAATGGCCTTATATTTTGCCATTGGCATGTCTAATGTACATAATACATGTGTTTCCATGAGCTGTCATGCCTCCATTTTGTCAGTTGCAGAAATGTACTGTTATTTTCTAAATACATTTCTGCACTGACACTGTTCTAGCATGGAGACCTGGCGGCTTGGTGGATTACAAAATCATCTCATTTGCATGGTTTTCATCAGCAAATGAGATGATTTGCATATTTGCCAGTTTTCCATACTCGAACATTGTAGGGCTGCTCGTGCACGTGAAAATGGTACTTTCCTGGATCGCTCGGTGGCCATTTTCCGTGCAGGAGCTCCTGTAGTGTTCCTGCATAGAAAATATCCATTCATGAATCCAGGGGATTGTCTCTCTCTTCTTTTTCAGGAATCCCATAAATCCTGATATTATTCCTTCTAGATTTGTTCTCTAAGTCCTCTGTTTTATCCTGGAATAAGTTGTTTTGTTTCAGAAGAAATTCAGTATTATTTTCATTTTCAAGTAACTCTCCTCAAAATCAGACATTGACTCTTCAATACTCAAGATTTGTGATGACTGTTTAAGAGATTCACTCAGCACTTCAGCTTGTTTTTTTTTTACATTCCTCTTTAAAAGTATCCATTTTGCTTTCTAATTTACCTATATTTACAGTTAACTCAGTGATAATACTTAGTATAGCCTGTATGTCTTTTTTTCATAGTGCTGTCCTATACATTGGGCTTAGAGTGGCTCATTCTGAGACAATTAGTTCGTTCTAGTTTTCTTTTTTTAAAAATAAATTTTATTAAAAACATTTCTGAAAGATACAATTATTAACAGAAAATGGAGCATATTTTTTGATGTTAAAGATAAAAAAACAAAATCACTAATATAAAAATCAGAAAAAGACAATGAACTATGTACATCGATGTCCAATATACTATAATTCAATAAATTAAGTTAAAAAGTGAATAAAATCAGATTAATACCTTTAAGTTATTCATTTTCTAATAGTTCAATTATATTCATCCACTGAATATACACTGCTGTATTCCTAGAAGATCTAGACTTAATTGTCATTTATTCTAGTTTGGATACTTCCAAGAGAAGATCTTTAAAGTTTTGAAAGGAGGAAATTTGTGATGATTTCCAATTCCTAGTAATTTCTTTCCTGGCTATGGACTGAACCGACAAAAGAAGCAAATATTTACTGTTTTTAACACAGGATGGGATTGGAGAATTAAATAAAACTAACAATTTAGTAAGAAGAACATTATCAGTGAATATTGCTTATAAAAAATTATTAATATCTTCCCAGAACTTTTTCAAGTACAAACAATCATATAAAATATGTGACCAATCAGCATTCTGAACCTTCATACATCTCCAGCAAAGACTATTTTCTTTATACATCTTATTTATGTTATACGGAGTGATGAAAGATCTATTAAAAATCTTCAGGTAAAGATTCCCCATTTAAGTTATGAGGTAGTTTTACCTGCTGACTGAAGAAAATTCAATTTATCTTTATCTGAAGGGTTACAATTATTAATGTCAGAGAAGTATTTCCAATAATTATTTGGGAACATATCTAGATCTGATTTAATAGTTTTATATATATTTGAAAGGCTAATTTTAATTAAGTTATTCTGTTGAGTAAAAGCAATAAAGTACTGAATGAGTTTGGGAATTAAATTTTTATCTGAAGAAGGTATTAAATCAAATGTATTTTTGACATCATTCCTAGCTTCTTGTAAGTCAAGCCATAGTAATGAATCCAGGTCATTCTCTTCCAATAAAGTATTAATGGATTGCAATTCATTGTTTTTAACATTTGTTGCTAATAAATCAAATGTTTTTGTTCAAATATTGACATTTTATGAAAATTTGTAGAGAAAATAACCCTCCTGTGTGTATGCTATGGGGAAAAATAAGGAATAACCAACTTTCATATGACTGAAATTTAAAAATGAAAATTTTAAAGGATTTTAAAATAATATTGATATGATTTGATATAAAATTTGGGGGGGAGCAAAGAGTAAAGTATTCCTTTAGTTTCCATATGAATGTGTTATTTACTAGATTTAACTTAAAGAGACCATTATTATTTACTATGTTTTGTGATGAAGATAGAATAAAATCTTTCCATTTTGCTAATTACTATCTATAAGGTACAAAATAGTTTTAATAACTGAAGAAATTGAATATGTTTCTAAATGTGGAAATGCAATACCTCCATTATTCCAGCTATACATATGATATGATAAAGATATCCTAGGTTTAATTGGGTACCAGAGACATTTTTTAATCGTGGTGTTAAACTTTCTAATTATTGAATAAGGTGGAGGAATAGAAATAGACTGAACTATGTATAAGATTTTTGGTACAAGTATCATTTTTATGATTGATAATTTCTCTTCTATTGAGAATTTTATTTTAGACCATTTCTGTAATAGTTCGTCTGTTTCTTTTAAACTATTGTCCAAATTCAGTTTTTGTATTTCTTTTATATTATTGGCAATAATTATACCTAAGTATTTTATATGCTGGGACTGTGGTATATATTTTTCATATTTGTTCTGAATATTATATTTTTTGAACCAGTTAACAAGATTTGTGTTTTATTCTGATTAAATTCAAGACCTGAGTTTTTTTGAAAATAATTTATATCATTAAATAATTCCTGAATTGTTGGGTTCTTACCTCCCAAGGTAATCAGAATGTCATTTGCAAACATTTGGATCTTTAAAGTTTTATTAAGACTTATATCAAAACATTTAATATTACTTTTTCCTCTAATCAAGTTCACCCAAGGTTCCATGACTAAGTAAAATAAAACAGGGGATAAAGGACAACCTTGCTTAGTCCCTTTAGTAATAGGTATGCACTGAGATATATTAGAACCAATTTTGATGTAAGCTTGAGAGCCTATGTAAACTGGGTGATAAGATTTATAAAATTATTTGAAAACCTAAGTTCCTGTAAGAGAATAAAAATGTAATCCCAATTAACTGTGTCAAAAGCACAGTTTATGTCTAAACTAACTATAGTTAGGTTATTTTTTAAGTTTTTAGTTGATTCAATTAAGGTTATTATTATTTTAATGTTAGGAAAAGTTGTTCTATGTATTATGAAACTTGTTTGGTCCTCATCTACTAAGTTAGGAAGAACAATTTTAAGCCTCTTTGCATATATAGACATAAACATTTTATAGTACGTGTTTAATATTGATATAGGTCTATATGAATTACATTTTGTAGGGTCTTTTTCAGGTTTTAAGATGGGAGAAATTAATGTATATTTCCAAGCTGGAGGAGTAGTATTTTTATTTTGTATAGAATTAAAATCTGAAAGTAACAAAGTTAGAGCTTCATTCGGTAGAATTTTATAGATTTCTGGGATAAAACCACCGTTATCAGGTGATTTGTTTTGTTTGAATATATTAATTTGTTCTTGAATGCCTTTTAATGTAATTTGTCTACCAAATAACTTGGTTTATTCTTCTGTTAGTCTTTTTTTAGTGTTTTTATTAATAAAAGCTTGTATATCTTTCTTTGGATTTATTAGTGCAGAAGACTGGTTAAGTTTAAGAAAAAAATCTCTAAATTCATTTAATATGTTATATAAATCAGATACCTTTTTTTTCTTTTGAGGTGAATAGATTTCTTTAATATGATTAAATTTGTGTAATCTTTTTTTACTTTATTGGCTAAGATATTCAAAGATCTGGGATTTATTGAAAAAATAATACATTTAAAATTTTCAAGACTAATCATAGTTTTATGGTTTAAGATTTCAAGATATTTCTTATTTAGAGATTTTATTTCATCCAATTTGGATTTTCTTGTTGATTTTTTAATAACTCAAGATTTAAATTATCAAACTTAATTTGTATCTCCTTTAACTCTTTATCCCATACAAGTCTTTTTTTTATACCAGTCAATTATTCTGCCATACAAATATTCCTTCATTGCATACCAGATGAAAATTTCAGGTGTATTATTATTGGTATTAAATTCTAAAAACTATGAACTTCTTTTAATATTAAGGGGTTAGAATATTTTAATTAAGTGATATATGCTGGTATTCATTTTATTTGAACGTTGGTACATGTATAAATATGTACATCAAAGGTTATAGAGTTATGATCTAAGAAGAGAGAAGTAATACCTTTCACATTACTTAAAGAATCAGTTAATTTACTAGAGATAAAAACTCTGTCTATTCTTGAGAATGTGTTGTGTCTGTGTGAAAAGAATGTATAGACTAATGATTTTGGGTCAGCGTAATTATCAATGTCCTTCAATAAAAAGGAATTTGAAAACTCTTTTAGAAGTTTGGCTGAACTCAAAACTTTTCTATTACCTTTAGAAGTAGAGTCTGAGCTATTAAAATGCAGTTAAAATCACCAGCTAATATAATATTGCCTTTAGAAAATTGAATGATATGTTCTATATGTTGTTGTTCTGAGCGCCGTCCAAAGCCAGGAATCCAGTACATATTAATTAAAGTGAAGATTAAGCTATTCAACTCTATGAAAATAGAAGCTACGATACCTTTTTTTTACTTTGTATGTATCTATAATTTTAGGTTGTGGTAATTTGTTATTCCAAAGTATTGCAGTACCTCTTTTTTTTGAGAGTGCTCAGAACTAATGAGCATTGAAAAAAAAATTAGATTCTAACTTGGAAACATCACCCTCTAACAAATGAGTTTCTTGCAGAAAAATTAATTGTGAGTTATTTAACTGGAGATATTTGTTCAAGGACCTTCTATTGTTAGGGTTATTTAAACCATTTATGTTAAGGGAAATACAATGTAAAGATGCCATATTATAAAAGTATAGGGTTGTAATACATATTGATTAGAACTTTCAATAAACTTAAATCTATGAGATGATATTAGTAAAATGTTGGAAATACAGCAATATATACTATGTGAAACATGCGTAAAAAAATTAAAATTAAAATTATATGAATATATGAATAACTTTCTACTATACTTGTTTTAGTGAACATCAAAAAGAATACTATCAAGAAATAATAACAGAAATTTATAACAATAAAACCCTCAATAACCCACCTGGTGTTATAAACTCCTAATTTGAGTGACATTAATCACCCAAATTAACAAACCTACTAACAGCATATTTCTATCGAGCTCCACCTAAGTATGAACTATTTCATAGTTAAAAACATGGTTTGTGAATAATACTGTCTGTATTATGCAAAGGAAGAAGTCATCATATAATCTATGTTACATTAACTAATAGACAAGTTAATTAATATTAAATTGCAACAAAGATTAACACATTATAAGGTTACAAAAGAGTAATATCATAGATTAGCCATACTATAAGAAGGTGAAATTGAAAAGGTCATTTCAAAGACTCCAATTTTTATATTTATCAAAAATCTAAGAATTAATACATTACCCAACTAAGAAAGATTATTCGTGGAGCTAGTAATGTGTAGATATGCCACCATAATACTGAATTCTAAATCATCAGGAGGAAAAAAAAAAACACTTTTACTTCTAATATTTATAATTTTTGTTGTATCCTAGTTTTCAGTTTTATGATATGTTTAGAGAAAATATAATCAGGAAATTAAAATTAAATCATTTTTAATACTACAGAGTTATGAGTTTACTAAAATAATAAGTCAATATTGTTGAAAGAGACACTACATTCAACTCACTACAAAATACTTCATATTACTGAAGTAGAAGTATATCAGGGTTGTTAGCAAATAGTTAAAGATGTAACTGCATAAATAGATCTATCTAGATTTTCTTTTTTACTTTTTAAGTTATCCTATTATAACCAAGAGATATATTAAACAAATCATTAGTAAGATATAATGTAACATCACAGAGGGTATAACTTATATAGCTAAACCAAAAAATCTATCTAAATTGAGAATTTTAACTATACTTATAGTCTTAGAATGTATAATACAATTACCATTTTACAAGCATTCAGCAAGAGCTATACCCACCTTAATTATAAAACAGGAATAAACCAAATCTATTTACAAATCGTACATAAATTTTAAGATACAGATATCTAAAGTAGCACTTTAGTAAAGTTTTATACAACTATGTATACATTGTTTTGTTATTTTTGTTACTTCTAATCATTACATATCTAATAAACAAAAACAAGACTACTAATAATAAAAACCAGTATAAACCTAACTATTGGGATTGTATAACTTTGTACTGCTACTTAATACCTTGTAATAATTCTGTACCCAGGCTGCTTTAAGCTAATAAATAATGATTATTGTGTAACATAATGGGACCTTTCTCGCTATGTCTCCATTAAAAAAGGCTTCTAGCTCTGTAGGAGAATCCCAGATAACATATGTGAAACAAATATGCAATAATTAGATGAATGAGATTTTTTTCAATATGCCTACACATGTATATAAATACATGCATACACATACCCAGGCATAAAGACAGCATGAATCCAACATGTTGAGTTTAAAACTCTGAGTATATCATATAATTTGCAGCATATTAAGTATCATCTGTGCCACTAGCTATTAAAATGGCAGTACCTTTAACAAAATTAGTTTCAACGGTATATTAACAACTGTTTATTTCATGTCATAGTCACTAATAATATCTAAACATGAATTAAATGCAAGTGAATTCCGAATGTCATATTAATATTTTAAAACAGGCATAGTTATTTTGTTATTATTTTGTTAAAGAAATGATCATTATTGTGTTTATATTACAATAAACCAACCCCTCTTTACCCACCAAATAAGTAACTATACCGGTTACTTTCCATGTTAAAATAATGTCTAACTTTCAGGCATCAAAGTCCTTATTACAATTTTTGCGATTATTTTACCCTTTGTAGACATTGAAAACAATGCTAATCTTGCTGTATAGTCCAAAGGTGAAAGAGAAAAACAGATGCTGCCTTTTAAAAACAGTCATCGAGCTGAAGATTACATTATACGGCTTATTTATGGAGTTTGGTGATGCGTGTGTTCATGTTTCCGAGCCGTACATAGTGCGAGCACCCTCAAATTTTCAGCGGGAAACTACAGGCAATTCAGACAACAACAGAGGGGATCCTAAGTCTCAAGAGGCTCTTGAGACACTCCAGCAACACTCTGATGCTTTATTTTGTGGTATAGCAAAGAGAGGCGAAAAGGAGAGAAAAAGAAAAAAAAAGAAAAAAGGGAACAATTCATGGACCTATCATGTTCTCAGATCCACTATAAGCCCAAAGCCACCATTAACAGGGCTTAACTAAACAAATGCAAGACCACAAAAAGGAGCACCAAACAAAGCCATTAAACCGAAATAAACAGTAAAAGACAATATAATCATAAGAAAATAAGAATATGCTTCCCAAAACTATACTTAAATGCAAGTATTCAACAGCCCCAGACTTAAACCAGCAATAAACCAAAGAAACAACAGTAAATTAACATAAAGAATTATCAACAGGATACCTATCACATAATACCAGCAGCCACCCAGAGACATATATCATAAGTTAAATCATAGACAAAAGGGAATAAAGACTAAATTAAATGTAAATCCTAAACCATTTATATATGTGCTTGATTAGTAAAATAAAGGGAAAAGACTGCAACAGGAATGCCTACCATAGAATCACAGCAATATGCAGCTACTTAGTATCCGTGAACAAAAACAAATTAAACTATTGTCGTCAATATTTAAAGGCATATGTAGGCAAGAGACAATAAACAAATTTTTTCTCTTTGATAATATAAAGTGTATTTTAAAGCAAATTAATATAAGATATATACTATGAATTTTTTTAAAAATAACTATTATAAGGAGAGCTAAAATTATTAATAAAGTTTTATGATAAAACAAGATGCTAATGACAATTATAAAAATCTAATAAATATTCAGTAGGCAACACAAGCCAAAAATACAACATAATAAGAATATATCAACACTCACCTGTTGATCTGTTTTCATTTTCCTCAACTACTGGGTCATAAGAAAAAATCTTATGTAAGGAAAAAGAAAATAAAAATCATGTTGAAAAAAAGTTATTTTTTTTTAGTTTCTTCTTGTGCTCTACTGTTTTACAGGTTCCATTCTCAGAAATTATTTTCAGACTGGAACTAGCCCAGTCCATTTCATCTATTTTTTCCAATATTTTGTTAGATTTAATGTACTTGATAGCTGTATCTAGTTCCTCAAAGATCTTCGGACCATCTTGAAGGAAGATCTTCAGCCTTGCAGGGAAAAGCAGGTGAGACTTTATTTCTGTTTTTTTTTTAAGTTCTTTCAGTAATGGTAGGAATTGTTTCCTTTTAGTTATGACAGATGTAGAATAGTCATTATCAAAATGTATGGTGTTATCTTTGTATTTAATTGGTGACTTAGACCAAGCAGTCTTCAAAACTATTTCTTTATCACGAGTTGATAGAAATTTGACAATGACTGATTTTGTGGAGTTACGTTTGGTAAATTTGGATGTAGATAGAGACCTGTGGGCTCTCTCTACACCAAAAGAAAGTGATTCAGGAAGCTGTAAAATTTCAGGTAGCCATGAGGATAAAAATTTCTCCAAATTATTTTCTTCTAGATTGTTTGGTAGTCCAAAGATCCTGATGTTATTTCTTCAAGATCTATTCTCAAGAGCATCTATTTTAGTATGAAGCAGGGGATATTCTTCAGAAGGAATTCTAAGCTATGTTCATGTTGTTGTATTCTACTATCCATATAATTTAGAGATGTTTCAATATCTGTAATTTGTTTCTTCTGCTGCTTAAGTTCTTGGTGTAATGTTTCCATTTGTTGAGAAGTATTTTCTTTAAAAACATCAATCTTCATATCCATTCTGTCAATTTTTGTTGATAGTTCCTGAATTGTAGTTAAAAGAGTTTGAAACTCTTTTTTTATTGCTGAGTCTTGATGAGAGAATTTTGTGAAGCTCATGTTGAAGCCAGATGCCAGAAACTTGTCTCTTATTTTTTGACAGGAAAAGTTAAAAAAACTTAAAATGTAATACTAACTTAATAGACTATTAAATGAAATCAAATATATAAAATGTTTTTAGTTAGTTATAATAAAATTTCCTGTCATAAAAAAAGTGATAAAGCAGAGCTGAGAGAAAGTGCTGCTACTCAAGGCTCATCTCCTTTCTAGTTTTCTTGACAGGAAAAAAAAAACAATTAAAATAGTTTAAAACTTATTTTTATAGTAAATCTTTCAGCAGATATTCAACTCTTAATCCATCAAGTTTTGAAATGTTCTGTTTTAGTTTTTTAGTAAAAATCACATCAGAGATGTTAAATTGAAGCAGAGCTATAAACAGTGCTGTTAACTGGTCACCATCTTGTCCACAGAAGAAGTGTTTCTATGTCTCTTAATACATTTTAGTAA